>NC_133333.1:50782079-51005426 GCF_042186555.1 Aquarana catesbeiana | reverse complement strand
GAGTCTCCTATAGTCACTCCAGTGATATCCGGGTTGGCGCGTACGGTACCCAGGAATGGTTCCAGTGGCAGGGTGAAAAGGAGCGGGGATAATGAGCATCCCTGACGTGTTCCGTTCTTGATCCCAAAGGAGTCTGACAGAACCCCATTGGCACGAACACGAGCAGAGGTTATCCAATGTAGAATGGTGTTGCCCAACCCTATATGCTTCAGAACGGAAGACATGAATTGCCAGTTCACCCTGTCAAAGGCCTTCTCTGCATCCGTACTTAGCATGACGCAGGGAGTCTTATTCTTATTGACCACGTGTAAAAGGTTAAAGTGTAAGTAAACCCTCCTATTGTTTTCAGCCAAGGAAGCTGCCATCTTTGCCTCTGTTTAATCTACAACCGATGCTGCACATGTGATCAATTATGACACCAGCCATTGGATGGTTTGACAGTTTGGTTGAGAGCACAACCAATGGGAGTGCTGCATTTCCGGCACGTGCCGGAAATTTAACTGTTTTATGGCTGGGTTTACTACCACTTTAAGTACTTTATTTGTGTTGTCCCTTGCTTCCCTGGTTGGGACAAATCCAACTTGATCTAAATGGATCAGGGACGGGAGATAAAGTTGGATCCTGGTGGACAACAGTTTCATAAAAATTTTGAGATCCGTGTTGAGTAGCGAAATTGGCCTATAGTTCCCACAGGCGGTAGGATCCTTCCCTTCTTTGGAAATCACCGCAATGTGCGCCGAGAGAGTGACGCAAGGGAATGTTGTGTCGGAGCCCAATGAGTTGAAGAATTTGTGCATAAATTCCCAGAGGGACGGCAGTAAGGTTTTATAATATTGAGCAGTGAGCCCATCCAGGCCCGGGGCTTTCCCTAGCTTAGTGGCCCTTATTGCAGATTGTATCTCCTCTATGGTGATGGGTTCGTCAAGCAACTCACTTAATTCAGTGGACAGTTTGGGCATGTCAGAGTTGGTCAAGTAGTCCTCTGTCTGGGATTCCGGGGGAGGAGGGGGGTGGGGGTGGAGTCTGGAGGTTGTAGAGTGACGCGTATAAAGCTTTAAATTCCCCTGCTATATTTTGTGGGAGTGCGATCTTCTGACGGGAGGGCACCATAATATGCGGTATATAGTTTGCGAGTACCTGTTCTCTCAGGGATCTGGCCAAGAATTTACCACATTTGTTCCCAGATTCATACGAAACTCGCTGACAGATCTGTATTGCTGCCTTAGCCCGAAACTGCATTAGATCAGTAATTTTTTTTGGGTAAGAGCAGAATTTACGCCTCCAAGGAGGGGATTTGGGTGTGCTTGTGTCGGGCTTCAGCTAGGTTCAAGTCGTTAAGAAGCGACTCTATCTGTGTAGTGCGCTGCCTCTTAATGCATGATCCATGCTTAATTAGTACTCGTTGGTCTGAAAATAACAGTCCAGTTCCCTAACTACGTCCTACCTCTTCTTCTGTTAGGAGACTTTCATTTAGTCCCCAAGTTCTGGACCCGGAGGTGAGGTTTTGAGTCAGGCCGTAGGATAGTAGAACAGGGGCATGGTCAGACCACGTAATAGACCCAATCGAGGAGTCATGGATTGCGTGTCGTTGGGAGTGAGGAAGTAGGAAGTAGTCAATCCTCGAGTACTGTTTATGTGGCATAGAATAAAAGGTGTAATCCCTTTCAGTCGGATGGAGGAGTCGCCAGGCATCAATCAATTACGCCTTGTGTAAAGAGCGTGCAATGCGTTTCCTAGTGCCAGGTGTGATTGAGGAGTGTCCTGAGGAGGTATCCTCAGTAGGGATTAGTGGGACATTAAAATCGCCACCCAGTATCAGTTGGCCCCTAGAAAACTCAAGCAGTGTATCTATCGTCTTGGTGACGAAGTGGTCCTGTTGACTGTTAGGAACATAGAAATTTGCTAGGACTACTTCGGCACCACCAATCATGCCCCTGAGGAACAAATATCGTCCCTCCGGGTCAGTTTTTATATCCAAACAATTCCAGGGAACGGTTCATGAAATGAGTATGGACACGCCACGGGACTTAGCGGACCCATTTGTGGAGTGGTACGCTGTCGGGAAGAATTTGTTTCTCAGTATGGGGAGGTTGCCCCCTTTAAAGTGTGTCTCTTGAACGAATGCTAGGTCCGTCTTGAGACGGCGCAGATCTTGCAGTAGCATGCACCTCTTTTCAGGAACATTTAGGCCCTTTGTGTTTAACGAGAGCACGTTCACTGCCTCCATGGCCCCGGGTTATGGGGAAAAAAAGAGGGGGGGCGGGGAGAGATAGGGGAAGGGTGAAGAGGTTGAACCATGTGGAGAAGGTAAATTAGCGGGGATAAGAGAGAAAAGGAAGAGGTGTTTAGGTCACACCTAAAGGGTGTGACAATTATAGTCTAAAAATGTAGCACTATGGTGCTGAGACGCTCACCAGTTCAGAACCAGTAATCCAGCGCAGGCCTATGTGGGGTTGTGGAGAAAAACAGCCGGCGAAGGACTCACCAACCGCCCCTCCCCCCATCCTGAGTGTGATGGTGTATGAGAATGCAGAGATGACGGCTATCAAAAGCAGGTACTGGCGGGCGTCGCGTTGAGAACTACCGCGCAGAGACCTGTGGGTCAAAACTCCCCCACCAAATCCACCCTGTAACCTGGGGAGGGCATCATGTGGTAGTGCTCCTTCCAACCTTGCATCTCCCGACACCCCACAGGAAGCTCAGGGGAGATATCGTACTCAGGGGGGAGCGCCACCCGCACCTCCCCTCCCAGCACACAGCCGAACAACATGCCCAGCATGACCCGAAGGGAGGGGGGGGGGACCACCACCCCGACCAAGGCGAGCGGGACGGTGCTAAGGGAGACACCACAAAATATCAAACATTAATACATTAATAGCAGACATTTCTAAAAAAAAAAAAAGGAAAGAAACCCCATAGCATCCACAGAGCTGGTATATCTACCTCCGGGGAGCAATAGTGCATATATGACCTGGTGTGATGGTATGTCTCTGATAGCGGGAGACTGGTAAGACACAAAGGAATACATTATACCCCACATGGGGCGAGCAGAGTGTGTGAGCGTTTTAACTGAGGGGTGCTGCAGGAGGCTCCCCCACTATGGCCCGCGTGTGTTTCTCAAGTCTATTTCCGGCCCAGCGGGAAGGGTGTCCCCCACTACAAGGTCCACAGGTCAGGGACACGTCAGTGCAGCAGGCTCCGACAACAGCCGGAGGGGGTCAAAAGCAGCGGGGGGGGGGGGGGGATGGGTCTCAGAGCCCAGGGCAGGACGAAGCCGGTCCCTGGGGAGAATCAGGCAAGGTGGGTGCCATTGGCTAGCTGGCATTGAGGAACAGTCATAACAAACAATTGAGGGGAAACCAAACAATCTGTGTGCAGTCTTAGAGAGGGACTGGTATCAGATAGGGCGATCATGAATCACGTGTACCTTCTACGGAGGGTGCCTGGGATCTCCTTCTGAGCCGCAGCTGGCGTGGAGGCTGGTAGTTCCAATGAGCGGAGGGTCCCAAGCAAGCCAATTTGGAACCCGAACCAGCTCCACTCCCAGAAAGGCAAAAAGGGCCGGTAGTTCCGCCGGAGTACGTAGGGTAAAAGAGGCAGCTGCATTGCGGAAGATGACTGCCAAGGGGTATCCCCAGCGGTATGTGCATCCCTGTTGTCTGGCCAGGTCCACGATGGGTTTCAGTAGGGCCCTTCTCTGTAGTGTGGTTCTGGAGAGGTCCGGGAGGATCTTGATTGTGGCGCCATCAAATCCTACATCACCGTGTTCACAGGCCTTACGGAGGATGAGCTCTTTTTGGGTGTAGCGATGGATCCTGCAGAGCACGTCTCGGGACCTGTCTGGGTCCGATGGCTTAGGCCATGAGTTCTATGAACCCAGTCCAGCTACAGGGATGGTGGAGAGGTACCCAGGACCTCCTGGAAGATGGCCACTACTGTCGCCGCCAAGTCCTCTGCTCCAGTGGCCTTCGGGAGACCCAGCAGTCGCAAGTTGTTACGGTGACTGCGGTCCTCCATGTTCTCTAAATGGAGCTGCAAATCGATGGCTGTGGCTGCCTGGGACTCTTGGGAGCGCTCCAGCGCTGAAACCAGCTGTGTGAGGGAAGAGATCGAAGCTTCCCTGGAGTCCATTCGATCCGTGAGTGTGTGCAGCTCTGCCTTGACTTCCTGGATGTCCTGGCTGTGGGCCTCCTCAATACGGAGGATGAGGGCTTCGATGTCTGACTTGGTGGGGAGGGCTTGCAGGATGGCGCGGAGGTCGTCAGGCATGCCACACGCCTGTTGGGACAGACCAGCCATACCTGTGTGAAAGGCAGCCGGCGTCTCCCGGAAGAGGTCTGTGGTGGTGGATGGAGTAGGGGAAACGGATAAGTCCGGCGTTCCGACCTCTTCCATGTAATGTGCACGTGGCGCTGTTGCAATGGCGCCCAGCAATACCATCTGTGGGTCTCAGAAGTATCGTTGGATACCTCTCTGTGAGGTAAGTGATCTGCTTGCCGCCGGCCATCGATCTCGTCCTGTACCTTTTGGTGGTTATCATGCCTCGCTGTCACCCAGTTAAAGCCGTCAATTTTGCGGGATGGAACGGGGAGGCCAGGAGCTCTCAGGAAACACTTCTTGGCACCACTCGGCCATTGCTAAGCCACGCCCCCCAGGGAGAACACAATAATAGCAGTATTGTTAATGGCTATAGCTGCTGGGAATTATTGCATGCTAGAAATCTGACATGCTGGTTGTACCCAAGTCGATCGATGGATCAACTTGGGTACAATCAGCCTGCGTTAAGATGGATCGAATCTTGGCCGGTCCCTGCTGAACCAGCTGAGATTTGATCCATCTATTGCCGGTTTAAAGCTGCATTCACACTTACAGTATTTTTGGTCATTTTGCAGACTTTTTTTTTAATCTTTGAAGCGCCTGTATGGACGTTTTTGTGCATTTCTGTGGGCATTTGAGGCATGAACTTTGTGTGTTTGTTTTTTTTTTTTTATTATTAATACATTTTTGCACTTTTGCATTTTCAGGCACTTCCATTGAGGTTTATTGGGCCAAAACTTTTAAAGCTTGTAGCCCAAAAGATGCTCCTGTGCTTTTTCAAACTTCTAGTAACTCTGGTGTGAGCAGGCACAATTGAAGACCATGGGTTTTTGGATGTTGGGTGTTTTGGAGCTTTGAGCTACAAAATGCTCAGGGTGTGAATTATTATTTAAGGTACTTGTATAGCGCCGTTAATTTACGCAGCGCTTTACATATACATTGTACATTTACAGCGGTCCCTACTCTTAAGGAGCTTACAATCTAACACATTCATATATGAGGGCCAATTTAGACAGGATCCAATACCTACCAGCATGTCTTTGGATTATGGGAGGAAACCGGAGTACCCGGAGGAAACCCACGCAGGCACAGGGAGAACATGCAAACTCCAGGCAGTTAGTGTCATGGTTGGGATTTGAACCAGCAACCCTTTTTTACTGCTAGGCGAGATAGCTACCCACTACACCACTGTGCTGCCAAATAAATGAGGCCTTACATAATAAAGTCATTCAGTTTACAATGTTATTAAAGGAGAAGTACAGCCAAAGTTTGTTTGGTTGTACTTCTCCTGTGGATCACAGGAGTGCAGATCGTTCTGCACTCCTGTGACTGGCTTTCAGCAGACAGCATGCTGAAGCCAGATGTCAGGTGACGTCACAGAGCTGGTACAGGCTCAGGAAAGATTGCGAAAATATGGTCGGGATCCGCCCACATGCCTGGACTGGCACCTGGCTCAGCCTCTCAGCGAGCCGATAAGAGCCTGAGCCGGCTGCTCCTGCCCCCTCCACAGCCCAGCTCTCCAGTGAGCTGGAGCTCAGGGGGCTTTGAGAACTGAGTGTTCGGCGGCATTTGATCACTTGGTTCTCAGTCTTAGAGCCAGCGGGGGACAGATGCAGTATTGGACCGGTGCTGCATCCACCTAGGCAAGTATTAACTCCCCCGAATCCACCCCCCCCCAAAAAAAATAAAAAATTCCCATACCTCTTTTTTAAATCTATAACAGTTTTTTTTTTTTTTTTTGTCTGAAGATCCTTCCATCAATGTCCAGTGATATGGGATGCACACTGCTTCAGCAACGTAGCAAACTAACCGTCGTGTAGGGTTTACATGTATTCAAAATATAGATATTAGTTAATTAGTTACATTGTCTGCAAACCAAACCTTATGACATTGTTACTGTTGAAATTCCTTCTAACACCAGAATTCTCCATAACAAAATCTGCCTGGAAAAAAAATGAAGTATCTCAGCGTAACCGATTATACATAATCTTCAAAAATGATGTATTATGCAGAATTGATGCAGACTGCGGAGCTGACATCTAAACGCTAACATAAATATTGCAAAGAGAACCAGAAGCAGTTCATGATTTCATAATGGTCTTTACACTGATTGTTATTCATGATCATATAAGCCATCCACTTAGATTATTATTTCCTGTAATGCCAGTTTGTAGGGCTTTTCACAGTAGATCACAAAAAATAATCAGATCAGTGAAATATATACACACATAATTATATATATATATATATATATATATATATATATATATATATATATATATATATATATATATATGTATGTGTATGTATATTTTTTTTTTTATCCATGAACTCCTAATGCTGATTGTCTAATTGTCTATATATTTATATCTATGTGGCAGAAGGTTGTATTGATCCATTCAATTGTGTTTGCAAACAAAAACAGGTCGAAGTTGGTGGAATTGTCAGAAAATTGTCCCGCGTAATAGTTTATAACCACTGCAAGCTGAAATCAACCTGTTAAAGGGTTGTTATTATCTAGCCAGTCCTGAGATAAACACAGCTCTGCCAGACAAATGTCAGTGAGCAGACTTTTCTCTACTGCATTGAGGGCCCACTCACACCAGATGTGGTGGGACTGTGTCAGAAACCATGAATCAGACTGAGACAGAAGAAGTACAGTTAAATCACACTTGTTTACCTTTTTTTATTATTATTAAACATAGTCAAAACATAGCCAGAGTTTAGGAACCAGAATGCATAGTCAGACAAGCCAAAACGTCAGGGAGCCAGAGATGAGCGTAGTAGAACAGCAAGCAGGATCTGGAGCCAGAAGGAATGTCAGCCAAGCAAGTCTGTAACAGAAAAAAAAGAAGAGCGTTTCTAGAGATGTGACCAAGGCGAATGCAGAGATCATCTGGGCTGGACGGCTTAAGTAGGCAGGACTAACGAGCAGGATATCATCAACAGGTGAGGCACTGTGGAGAGATAGGAGCTGGCAATTAGCTGACAGCTGAGCGGCCAGGTTAGAGAAGCAAGGGCTGAGCACAGCCCTGACAGACTAGGCTGGGCAGCTATTCTAGAAAATGCTCTGTCTTTTGCACACATAGGCTTTTAGCAGCGCTTAGTGGAAGGGGCTTTTAGATGCCGAAAAAAAACCCCCAGCGTCAGCGCATCCAGGAGCATCGGCGTTTTGGCAGAAAAAACTCTTGATGCTTGTAAACAGGTGTTAACACTAGCCACATTTAGCGCTTAAGTATTAATTCATTTCAATGGGCAGAATAATTTTTTTTATTCTGACCAATGAAATGAAATGACGCCCAAGTGCTTGACACCTGTAAACATGCCTGAACGTGTTACACACTTTTACAAGCATCAGGTGTTATTTCTGCCAATGTCTAGTGTGCATGAGGCCTTATACTTACCTGAGCCCTCACTCGATCCAGCTCTCTCTAGCGCAGGGCTCGACAAATCCCTGGCGCCAGGTCGCAATTGCGACTAGAAAATGAGGCCTTGCGCCCGGGTTCTTGTCAGCCCCAGTGGCTAGCATGGGGGGGCGCAACATTGCCGGGCGGCCAGCAAGTGTTTTCTGATGCTGGGCGTGGGGAGTGGCAGCGCTGTGAGCGTGGCACTGAATGGCAGATGAGGGTCTGTATTGTAGTAGGACGGGCGGGTCGGGGGAGGAGTGGAGCGGAGCCGCTGGCAGGAAGTGCCCCCTGTGTGGCTCTCCTCCCTTCCGCTGGGTGCAGGTCTATCAAGCTGTCCAGGGAGACTCCCCGCAGCAGGAACCAGTGGCTCTGAATGGGCTCAGCAGTGCCCCCGAGCCGGTTACCATCTTGCAGAGGATTTCCCGGGCGCTCTGGTTCCCCCCCTGGACGGGCTCCAAGTCAGAACGGCACATCACATATCGGTGCCTTACCAGTGTCGCACCAGTGCAGCCTCAGCAGTGGCCCACCAGTGTAGCATCAGTGCAAGTGCAGCTTCATCAGTGCCTATAAGTGCAGCATCATCACCACATGTTAGTGTAGAAGAAAACTCACTTATTTGCTAATTTTTTTCTAACAGAAATAAAGAAAAGTGTTTTTATTTTTTTTTTCAAAATTTTGTCTTTTTTTTTTTTTTTCATGCATTTAGCAAAAAATAAAATCTCAGCGGTGATTAACTACCACCAGAAGAAAGCTCCCACATTTCATATGAGTACAGTGTTGCATGACCGCGAAATTGTCATTCAAAGCTAAAAATTGGCCTGGGCAGGAAGGGGGTGATAGTAATCAGCCCCTAACTTTTTTAGCTGGCTCCTAGATTCAAAGCAAATTTGTCAAGCCCTGCTCTAGCGGTGCTCTACTATCTCCCTGCATTCATAGGACTGAGAGGCACCACGATAGGAAGCCGCTTCCTATAGGTGCAGACCCGTGGGCTTGCTTCCAAGCCGAGATGTGTGCGTTCATAGACGCACGCAGTGCAGCTTGGGGGCCACCACCACAGGATTTGACTTGCGCGGCATGGTGCTTGCACCACTCTTTAATTCCCCTCCCAATGTCTTTTCCAGTGGACTGTGAAAAATTCCAGCCTGTGTCATTTTTTGCAGTTCATTAAATTTGAATAGGTTGGCTAATGCAGCCCGCAACAGTGCACAAAAAACGCTTGGTTTGCTGACATGCAATGAGCAGTAACCCACTGCAGACACTCATACTTCTCATGTGTTCTGAAGGAACAAGCTTTGTACATTGTTACTTATTTGCACTTATGCTTTGTACATTGTTCTTTACCACATTAAATAACCATTTTTTTTTATTTGCGTAAGTTGTTGATGGATGCATGCTTACATTTTTGGTGGTGGAGCATCTGTTGTAGACATCACAACATACTTTTACTTTTGTGGAATAGATCATGGATATTCATATATGTAAAACAACATTTTGTACAATAAGCCATTAGTACTGCAGATTGACGTCCATCTGTTGAATGTAATATAGTCACCAGCTGTACCTAATTTCAGAAAGCGCTCTGTACCACTTATCTTGTTCTTTAAGGCTGTGAACATACTTGTGTGCTGATGAACACCACTTGTATCCATGGGGTCCACACTGTGCGTGCAAACAAGTATGGTCTAAATCAGGATTTCTCAGCCAAGGGTTCCATAGCACCCTAGGGTTCCTCCAGAGGTTGTAAGGGGTTCCTTGAGCAATGAGCAATTTCTACCTCTCAGTTCCCAGTGACACCATTGATCTTTTTTGTTATCTGTAAGAGGGTAATTCTTCCCGATGACCACAAATGTAAGGAGCATTCTTCCCAATGATCCTCACCCTAATGCACTATATTACCAAAAGTATTGGGATGCCTGCCTTTACACACACATGAACTTTAATGGCATTCCGGTCTTATGCTGGCCATACACTATACGAAAAATCGGCCGAAAAATCGTTCGTATGGACACTTCGTTCGTTTTTCGGCAAGTTAGTGGGTACAAATCGATAATCGTTTGTGACGTTTTTGTGGAAAAAAAACGAACGGCATGTTTGGAAAATTTCTGCCGAACGTACGATAAATTGCAAGGTTAATGTGTTTCCCGTCCGAACTGCCTGCACTAGGTATATGTAAAAAAACGAACACAAAATTATTTATTCATGTCCACTGAACAGATTATCGGACATTATATGATGGCACGATCGTTTGCGGTCACGGTCGAACGTTCGTTTTTCGAAAATGGGTTCGGCCGATTTTCTGTATAGTGTATGGCCAGCATTAGTCCGTAGGGTTCAATGTTGAGTTGGCCCACCCTTTGCAGCTATAGCAGCTTCAACTCTTCTGGGAAGGCTGTCCACAAGGTTTAGGAGTGTGTCTATGGGAATGTTTGACCATTCTTTCAGAAGCGCGTTTGTGAGGTAAATCACTGATATTGGACAAAAAGGCCTGGCTTGCAGTCTCCGCTCTAATTCATCCCAAAGGTGTTCTGTAGGTTTGAGGTCAGGACTCTGTGCAGGCCAGTCAAGTTTGTCCACTCACTCATCCATTTCTTTATGGACCTTGCTTTGTGCACTGGTCCAAATCATTTGGTGGAGGGGGGATTAGGGTGTGGGGTGGTTTTGCAGGGGTTGGGCTTGGCCCCTTAGTTCTAGTGAAGGGAACTCGTTGAAGTTGTCAGCCTACCAAGACATTGTGGACAGTTTCATGCTCCCACATGCATTTCATGCTCCCAACACACACAATTGAATGTGTCAGGACACACAATGCATCACAGTGTGTTGTGTATAGGGCTGCATAGATGCAGACCAGTCAGGGTGCCCATGCTGACCCGTGACAGCCAAAAGTGCCTTCAATGGGCACGTGAGCATCAGAACTGGACCACCAAGCAATGGAAGAAGGTGGCCTGGTCTGATGAATTCAAGAATGGTTTGAGGAACACAACAGCAAGTTGGAGGTATTGACTTGATTCTCTAGAGCTCAATCCAATCGAGCATCTGTGGAATGTGCTGGAAAAACAAGTCTAAACCATGGAGGCTTCATCTTTCAACTTAGAGGACTTCAATGATCTGCTACTGATGGCTTGGTGCGAGATACCACAGCCTTCACCCAATTTTTTTTTTATAAGATTCTCTTAGAATAATGGGTGAATCTTGGGTGAAACCTTGCTAAATAGACCCCTTAAATTTTAAATGAGCAGAATGTGTCATGATCTCTGCAGCAATTACCCGCGGTCATTACTCCATTTCTTACTTGAGTTTGTTCAAGGAGGACTAGGCCGGGTGGGTAGTGGTACTCTGTCTGAAAGTACAGCAAATCCTTTAAAATAAACATCTGTCAAATGGTGCAATCTCCAAAATATTATCTACTCCCAACATGTGTCATTATTAGCACTTTTAGCACAATGCATCTTCTGCGTATCCATTCCATTCCCCGACAAAGCGATTACAGTGCAGCTTTGTGTATTGTTGAGAAGGAGATAAAAATGAGTTTAATCGCTCCGTTTTTGATTCATGTCCCTGGTGTGATTAGCATTTGTTTTGTACAATGTAGATGACAGTTAGGATTTGCGTCCTATAGCTGAGCTGTCTTTTTCCTCCACAGGTGCTTGGACATTAGTCAAGCCATGCAAACCGCAGAAGACGCCTGTGCCCAGCTGGAAGATGAGTTGCTCTGTAAGTTCATCATTATTTTTTTTGTCATTTTTGTTGCTGTTGCCTGTTTATAGAGATAAAGTCCAAAATACAGAATTGAAAGGGGTGAGCTGAGGGCATGTCACTTGGAAAAAGTGCAGTTTTTCTAGACAAAATACATCAGTTTCCGGGTGTGAAGCGCCAGAAAGCAGTAATGTTTTTAGTAACCGATTAGATTCTATGAGTGGCAACTTGCATAGTTTTCCTCTTCCCCGCCTCTGTTCCCACTAGTGCTTTTTGTCATGCGACATGTGACGTTGCATGACAAGTTGAAAACCATGTATTTCAATGACCACCGTTCTAATTGCTTTTGGTGTCAAATGACACCAAAAAAGTTTCTTGCACTACTTTGATGTGACTTTCTTGCAACTTGAGTCCCATAGAATGCAAAAGTCGCATTGGAAATCACACTACTTTGGAGTTGCACTAATGAGAACAGAGCTTTTTAGATGTTTTTTTTTTTCCCCAGAATAACGTGGGTATCGGCCCTGCGCTTTTGACTTTTACCACCTACGCTTGTAAACTTTTGTAACGTGTACAAACACGTCACGCGCTTGGAGATTAATTCATTTCATTGGCCAGAATAATAGTTTATTCTGGCCATTGAAATTAATTAACCCTTAAGTGCTAACCACATCTAGCGATTCAGCACCTTTATGTCCAGTGTGCAGGAGGCCTAAAGGGGTAAGTGAAGGTCCCCTTTAATCCCAGTATTATAATGCCATGGACATGGTTGATTTACTAAAACTGGAGAGTGCTAAATCTGGTGCAGCTGTGTATGGTAGCCAATCAGCGTCTAACTTCAGCTTGTTCAATTAAGCTTTGACAATAAGGCTGGGTTCACACTGCTGCGGTGGCAGACATCGCATGTGATTCGCAGCGCACTGCTGTTCACATCACATGCGATGTCTGTGCTGTGCGATATCAGCCATACAGATAGTATGGCTGATATCGCACCGCATTCGGTCCAAACTCGCACAGGACCCTTTTTTTTGTTCGGACCAAAATCGGATCGCATGGGTGTTCACACCTATGCGATCCGAAAATGTCCGAATTGTCAGTTCGCATTGCGATATGCGGGCTGAACTGGGGGTGTCATTAACATTGTATGACACTCCCCAGCAGTTCGCATATGGCAGTGTGAACTGCCGTGCGAGTTGGTGCGATGCGGGAACCCGCAGTAAATTCGCTGCGTTCCCGCACCGCAGCAGTGTGAACCCAGCCTGAAACCTGGAAGCTGATTGGTTTCTATGCAGGACTGCACCCAATTTTCCATGCTCCAGTTTTAGTAAATTAACTCCTTTTTATATTGCCATGATCATATCTTTTGCAAACCAACTGCGTCACCACTGGGTTGTTTTACCAGTTCAGTATTCTTTAACTACTTAAGGACCACCAGGATTTGCCCCCCCCCCCCCCCCACCCCCTTAATGACCAGGCCATTTTTTGCGATACAGCACTGCATCGCTTTAACTGACAATTGCACGGTCATGCGACCCTGTACCCAAACAAAATTGACGTCCTTTTTTTCCCACAAATAGAGCTTTCTTTTGGTGGTATTTGATTACCTCCTGCGGGTTTTATTTTTCACGCTGTAAACAAAAAAAAAAAAAGCCTGACAATTTTGTAAAAAAGGAAAAAAAAAAAAAAAACACTTTTTTTTTTTTTACTTTTTGCTATAATACATATCCAAAAAAAGTTTAGGCCGATATATATTCTTCTACATATTTTTGGTAAAAAAAAATCACAATAGGCGTATGTTGATTGGTTTGCACAAAAGTTATTGCGTCTACAAACTATGGGATAGATTTAGGGACTTTTTATTTATTTATTTTTTTAATTGTTTTTACTAGTAATGGCGGCGATCTGCGGTTTTTAGCAGGACTGCGACATCGCGATGGACAAATTTGACCCCAAATGACACTTTTTGGGGACCAGTGGCATTATTATATTGATCAGTGCTATAAAAAATGCACTGATCAATGTAAAAATGACACTGGCATTGAAGGGGTTCACACTAGGGGACGATCAAGGGGTTAAGTGTGTTCCCTCAGCGTGTTCTACCTGTAGGGGGGATGGGCTACCTGGGACATGACAGTGATCGCTGTTCCTGATCACTGGGAACAGAAGATCTCTGCTTACACTGGCAGATCCCCGTTCTGTGCCTGTACTAGGCTATCGTGGGTCGATGGCAGACATCGAGTTTGCCCTACCCGCGGGCGTGCTCCAGCAGCCGTAGAGCTACGGCGATTTGCGCAGAAGAGTCAACCTGCTGCAGCAAGAGGTTAAAAGAGAAGCATGTTTGCAAAAAATTAAATTCCTTATACTCGCCTAGGTGGGTGTAGCATCAATCCGATGCTGCATCTGTCCCGTCCCCCCTCTCACCTCTGCTCTTTCTTTCTTTCGACTGCTGATCGCTCAGTTCTCCCCTGCGCTCTGAGCAGAGAGCGGCGACTGTCACTCTGTTCTGCGCCTCCAGTGCTCACTGGAACGCTGGGCTGTGGCGGAGGTGGGAGGGACTGGCTCAGGCTAGATTGCTTTGTTAACACAGCTACAATACAATTCAAAAGAGTTTCAGGAGGGCCCTGCTCGTGAGAGCTTACAATCTAAAATCATTGTAGTAGGACCATTTTAAATGTCCACATGAAATGAGGCCAGAAGTTTTTCCACCACTGTTATCTGTTTGCTTGGTACTGTAATGTTAGTTTAGAGCAAGGCTTGACAAATTTGCTTTGAATCTAGGAGCCAGTTTTTTTAGCATAGCATGAGTTGTCAGCGCCTGGGGCAAGACAAGTAATTTGTGAGGTGCAGGACATGGAGTGCAGGGTACTGGAGAAGGGCGCAGGTCACCGCAGGACATGGGGTGCAGGACAGTAAAGCAATCCCCCACTACTCCTGTATCCTCTTCCCCAGCGTTTGAGAGCAGAGTGGACACAGAGGGCAACTTGTGTGCATAAAACATGTCCTTTCCTGGCTGGCTCCTTAGAGGGCTTGTCCTGTTGCGGGGTTCTTTGTGGCAGTGCCAAGGTGGCGCCATGTTGGAGATTTGGTCCTGCTCTTTCCTCTGTTCTGCTGGAAGGCTCTGCAGGGACACGGGTAGCTGTGGGTGGAAGCAGAAGCCAATGCTCGGCCACTGAAAGGAGAATTAAAAAGATGGGCAGCGGGAGCTCAGTGAGGCGAGTCCGCTCTTGCTACACTTGACCGCTGTCCTTCTCCCCTGCCTAGTCTGCCCCTGACTCGCAGGACAGGTGCTACCGCCTCCTCCTCTGCTCCCCTCACCCTCCCGCCAGGCTCCGCTCCAAGCCACATTCCTGTCTTAATAACGTATCCGGGTGTTCACATTATTCAGACCAACAATGGGAATGGGCTGACAAGTGCCCAAGTCCAGGCAAGAGGATGCCATTTCTAGTCGCTATTGGTGACCTGACACGTGGTATTTGTTGAGCCGTGGTTTAGAGCAGCCTTTCTCGATCTGGGTTCCTCCAGAGGTTGCTAGGGGTTCCTTGGACTATAAGAAAATTCTTCCTTTTTGATAGGTAACCACTGATATCAATGATGTTTTTAACTACCTGTAAAGGAGGGAGTTTTTCCTATTAACTGAAAATGTAGGGAGCATTCTTCCCACTGACGATCACGCTAATGTGAGCTGTAGATACAGTAATTATTACCAGGGGTTCCCTGTTACCATATAGTTATTTTAAGGGTTCCTCCAAAGGTTAAAAGCTTAAAATGGTTGAGTAATGGTTGAGCAATCAGCTCTCAGAGCTCTCCTCACTGAGCTTTGCAGAGTGTAATTTCAGCTCTCTGCCACCTGTTTTCTGAACTCTCACACAAGCTTTATAAATGCTGGACTTTGAACAGCTGTAGAGAAGGATGCAGATAAACAGGTACAACTTATGTTATTATTTATTATTATTATTATTATTATACAGGATTTATATAGCGCCAACAGTTTACGCAGCGCTTTACAACATTAGGGCAGACAATACAAGTACAATACAATTCAATACAGGAGGAATCAGAGAGCCCTGCTCGTTAGAGCTTACAATCTAGGAGGGAGGGTCAAGTTATACAAAAGGGTAATAGCTGTGGGGGATGAGCTAATGGAGAAAATAGTGCAGTTGTTAGATGGAGGCAGGATAGGCTTCTCTGAAGAGGAAAGTTTTCAGGGATCACCTAAAAGTGGATACATTTGGAGACAGTCTGACAGATTGGGGTAGGGAATTCCAGAGGATGGGCGAGGCTCGGGAGAAGTCCTGGAGGCGGATATGGGAGGAGGTGATGAGGGAGCTAGAGAGCAGGAGGTCTTGGGAGGAACGGAGATGGCGATTAGGTTGGTATTTTGAGACTAGGTTAGTGATGTAGCTGGGGGCAGAGTTGTGGATGGCTTTGTAACTAATTATTAACTAATTGTTAGTATTTTGAATTTAATTGGTTGGGCGAGTGGTAGCCAGTGGAGGGATTGGCAGAGAGGGGTAGCAGACACTGAGCTGTTTGTAAGGTGGATAAGTCTGGCAGCATCATTCATGATGGACTGAAGAGGTAATAGTCTATTTAAAGGTAAGCCAGTCAAGGCGAGAGATAACCAGGGTGTGAATCAGGAGCTTTGTGGTTTCATTGGTTAGAAAGGGACGTAGTTTAGAGATGTTGCGGAGGTTGAGGCGGCAAGCTTTGGAAAGTGATTGGATGTGGGGCTGAAAGGAGAGTTCAGAATCCAGGATAACACCTAGCACCCTGACATGTGGGGACGGGTGGATGGTTTTGCCATTGCTCTTGACAGAGAAGTCAGGGGAAGAGGCACGTGGGGGAGGAAATATTATAAGCTCGGTTTTGGACAAGTTGAGTTTGAGGAAGTAGTGTGGGAGGATTTGCTTCTCCTCTGCTGTTTATCACCTGAGGCCAGTCACTTCACTGGATATACAGTATGTGAGGGTTTACAACCACTTTTACCTGGCCATACATTGCCATCAGACAGAACAAAAAGTTCTCTATCCCCACTCCAACCAGGACATTGTATTCTGATACGGCTGCAGCCACTGATCGAGAAAAGTTTTCAAACACATTTCTTCAACAAAGTGCTGAACTGGCCACATTTTGATTATTGTATGGCCAGCTTTACAGTTAAAGTAGATGAAAACAAGTGGATGACATTTACAGTGCATCCGGAAAGTATTCACAACGCTTCACTTTTTCCACATTTTTGTTATGTTACAGCCTTATTCCAAAATGGATTAAATTCATTATTCTCCTTATAAAATGAAACAAAATAAATCACATGTACATAAGTCTTTACAGCTTTTGCCATGACACTCCAAAGCTCAGGTGCATCCTGTTTCCACTGACCATCCTTGAGAGGTTTCTACAACTTGATTGGAGGCCACCTGTGGTAAATTCAGTTGATTGGACATGATTTGGAAAGGCACACACTTCTTTTATATAAAGTTCCACAGTTAACAGTGCATGTTAGAGCACAAACCAAGCTATAAAGTTTAAGGAATTGTCTGTAGACCTCCGAGACAGGATTGTATCGAGGCACAGATCTGGGGAAGGGTACAGAAAAATTTCTGCATCATTGAAGGTCCCATTGAGCACAGTGGCCTCCATCATCCATAAATGGAAAAAGTTTGAAACCACCAGGAGTTTTCTTAGAGCTGGACGCCCGGCCAAACTGAACGATTCGGGGCTTCTAGATTTGCTATACACTCTGAAATGAGGTGGGATCTGTGAAGGATATAGGTTTGGGTGAGTCTATCCGATATTTTAGGAGATACCACTTTACTCACTTCTAGGATCTCACTCCAATCCTCATCCAATTCTCCTACGTCAGTTACCCACCTACTTTTGAGGGCATATGCACTCTTGGATGCACAGGGCATAATTAAAACATCATAAAAAATGGACATTAATTTACAATGTTCCTGCCCACATATAACTAGAAGAGCATCTAGAGTAGGCAAAGTCGGATAGGTACCCTCAAATTGCATCCAACTGGAGGTATCGAAATAACGTGGTTTGGGAGGTTAAACTATAATTTTAATTGGTCAAAGGTTTTAAGGGCACCTTGGTGTGTGAAAGCAAATCTGTGAAAAAAAACGTGAAAGCAAATCTATCTCCTTTGAGATCCAGATAACTGGGTCCGGAACCTGAAGCAGTTCGGCAGTTGTTTAGTTGTACCAGAGCAGGGTGTTATTTTGCAGCCCAAGGAAGTTCATTCTAGCCAGTGCCAGATCCCAAATCCGCTTGTGCTGAAACAAGAGGCCAGGCCGGCATGGAGTAGTTGAGGAACCTCCCAAGCCTCTTAATAGGTCACAAAACAGATGAGGGAAATGGGATGTAGAGAGTCGATAGACCAGTAAAAGATACCCTTTGCTGATCCTGTTTATCAGTATGATAGAAATTAGATAATTGAGCAGCCGGATAGTACAGGCCAAAGTCAGGAACCGCAAGGCCACCCAACGTTGTAGGGTTCTTGAGGATTTTCCACGCCAACTTACGCCTACTGGCTCCCCAGATAAAGGATCGCACCAATACCTCCTATTATTTTAAAATTGTGTAGTGGGATATACAGATGCCAGAGAACATACAGCACCTTCAGAAGTAAGACCATTTTGAAAAGACTTATCCGCCCCATGACTCCTAATGCAAGATGTTCCCATATCTGAATTTTAGATTTAAGCATAGGGATAAGAGGCTCCACATTCATCTGAATAGAGTCAGAGGGGGTCCTAGTTACCCAAATACCCAGATGTTTGAAAGCGCTAACCCTAATAAGTGGCAGGGAGGCATGTTCTATTGATGGAGGAAACATATCCAATGGGAGGATTTGGGATTTATCCTAATTGATTTTAAGGCCAGAGAACTTGCCAAACTGCTCGATGACATGAAGTGCGGTTCTTAATGAGGGGCCCGAGTCGGGAAGGTATAGTATCATGTCATGTCATCAGCATAAAGTCCCACCTTTTCTGTCAGGGGGCCGGAATGCAGGCCTTGAATGTCAGGGTGTGACCTAAGTGCCATAGCCAGGGGTTCAACTGCCAGCACATAAAGAAGCGGCGAGATAGGACATTCTTGCCTCACCCCCCCCAGGGAGATAAGACTGTGGGTCCACCCATTGGCCGCTACCCTTGCTCTGGAGCCACTACCCTCGCAATAAAGCAAGGGCCAAAACTAAAGTAACGCAAACACTGCCATAAGTATTGCCATTCTTCAAAGGCTTTAGCCGCATCGAGTGCAACCACTATCCTAGAATCAATTTGATCATGGAAGGGCTTAAATGTTCATAAATAGACGCCTGGTGTTAAAGGCTGTGTTCTTAGCTGGCATGAAGCCCGTTTGATCTGGATGAACTAGGGACAGTATTACTTTATTGAGTCGAAGGGCAAGAATTTTAGCCAAAATTTTTACATCTGTTTGTAACAAAGAGATAGGCCTTTATCATTCGGGTTGAAGAGGATTCTTCCTAGGTTTTGGAATGAAAACAATAAGGGTTTCACGCATAGACTTTGGCAGAACATTAGCATCAAATATAGCATGGTATAGGGTCAATAATTTGGGCACCAGCACATGCGCGAAGTGTGCATAGAATTCGATGGGCAGGCCATCCAATCCTGGAGCTTTAGCCCTAGCAAAGTTAGCTATGTCAGCTAACATTGTGGTAATCAGCTCTGGCTCTGTAATTACTCCTCCCGTGGATGTACCCAATGTAATAACCACTGGTGGACAGGCATCCAGATGTGCCAAATAGACCAACAGTTTACGTGGACGCTCGCCATATTCAAAAATCATTTGCTTAATAAAGAATAATTTACGCTTAGCTTCTTCATAGCACAGTTGGTCCACTACTCTTGTTTGGAGTTGCAATCTGTTCATAAGTTCTAGAAAGTGCATCTGCGTACTGATCCTCCAAAGAAGATAATTGTTCAACTGCCTGAACATGGGAGGCATCAGATCATTTTTTGAATCTGGAAACCTGTTCCGTCAACAAAAGGCGAGCATGTTTTTTAAATGTCCCCCAAACCACTAGTGTGGTGGAAGTATGTGTATTAGACTGAAAAAAATATTTGCACTCCGCAGCTATTATGTCTGTGTAAAGGAGTATAGATAGCCAAAAGGGGTTTAATCTCCAATTTAATGTGGGGGCTTTGGTAAAGGGTGTAATAGTAACCCAATAGGGGGCATGGTCCGATAACAGCCAGGGACAGTAACCTGCGGCTTGTAGCCTAGGAGTGAGCTGTCGGGATACAAAAACAAAGTCAATTCTCAACATAGTGGAGTGAGAGGAGGAGAAGCATGTGTAGGCTTTACGTGTGGGGTACAAATACCTCCATGTGTCTATGAGGGATATATCCACTAACATATGGCTAAACCTGGTTGCCTGATCCACTTGTGGTGCACAGGGTTCGCGACCCAGTCTATCAAGACTGGGGCTAGCCCAGCCAGATGGCCGGTCCAGAGGGGTATTTAGCCATGAATGAAAAGCCCTCGCTCAAAATATTAGCATTGTATGGTGGTGGTATATACCAAGCAGGCCAGTATTAACAAGGGGTTACCAGAAATACCATCTAGCAAAAACCATATCTTCCCTGCGGGTTGGTCTCCACCAAGCTTACTTCAAAAGGAACTGATTTAGCAATAAGAACAGACACACCCCTAGAATAGGTAGTGTAAGTGACATGAAATGCCCACCCGATCCAGGGCTTTTTAAGAGCACACACTGCATAGATCCGTCACATGTGTTTCGACCAGGACAATGATATTCGCCTGTTGGGTTTTGAAAAATTAGAAGATTGCAGTGCGCTTTAATTTGTCACGTAGACCACAGACATTCCAGGTTAGGAATTTGAAGGGGGCTGTTGAAAAAATAAAAATAAAATGTGGAGACACGACCCCCAGAGGTATCAAGAACAGTCTCCAGCATCGTGCAGGACAAGAATTTACGTAATGACAACTGGAGCAGTACACCTTAGGGAAGAGAGCGACTCTCTCCTTCCCCTCTAGGTAGTCAATCGCTGGTAGGGCGAATACAAAGTCTCTCTGAAGAACACTAGAGCTTGTAGGACACGACCCACCCACTGTAAACACTTGATCATAGCAGTTAGCATGGTCAGCACCATCAGCTGCTGCGAAACATAACAGGAAAGTAACATGAATGATGACTATATTCTAATGTTAGTTCAGTTTATAATGGCCACTGAGCATAGCAGAATAGGGAAATAGCCCTGATCCTGGGAAACTGGGCAAGTAGAGGTAAACATCAAAGTTCCAGCAAATAATAATTCCAACCAAGAAAACCAGTGGGATGTCAGCGATGGGTGCCCCATGTATTCGGAGGAGGCACAAGCTCCACTCTGCATAGTATTCACGCCTCAGGCAGGATCCAAACATTCTAACCAGGCCTTAGCTGCTTCTGGTTCCTCGAAAAAGTGGGCACGGTCCTCTCTGGTGACATGGAGTCGGGCTGGAAACAACATTGCATACTTGAGGTATTTAACCCGAAGACGCTTCTTGACTTCCGTGAACCGACTACATTGACGTTGAACCTCCCCTGAAAAGTCGGGAAACGCCAAGATCTGTGTATTGTGATAATCTATGTTACTCTTTTCACGGGACAGGCGAAGAATCGTGTCCTGATCCCGGTAATTTCAAGAACTTAGCAATGAAGACTCGTGCTGGCGCACCTGGTGCTGGTGGTTTAGCTGGCATGTGGTAGGCACGTCTCACAATGAATGATTGTGAGAAGCCCTCCCGCCCATATGTTTTGCTCATAATATCTTCCAGGAAGGTGTCTGGATTAGCCCCCTCCGCTCCCTCCGGGAGACTAATAAAGTTGTGGCGCATCCTGTTTTTGAGATCGTCTTGCTTCTGCTGTAGCTGAGCAATATGGCGGGATGCCTGATCAGAGGAAGCTTTTAGTTGAGGTATTGCATCCTTCGCATGGCTCAGGCGATGTTCAACCTCTGAAACTCAATCCCATAGCTTGTGCATATCCTGTCTGATTAGAGAAATATCTATCTTAACCTCCTCTATTTTGGTGGTCAATGTTGCCTGGCAGGTGGATATTGCCTCAAGGACCTTACTGGTTTTTGAGGCCGAGGCCTCCAGCTCTGAAGAAGACGATCCGTCATCTTCTCCCTGCCCTTCCTTGTCTTTGTGGTGGAATCTGTCCAGTTTTGCGACAGTCTCCATGGTCTTATGAGGAGGGGACAGATCTCTGGCAGCAAAGGTGTCTCGAGTAGGTTTTAGGTTAACATAGTCTCAGGATATTTCACAGGATAAACGAAAAGCCGACGGAGCTCTGGTGTTCTGCGTCCTACTCCATGCAGCTTCAGGCCACGCCCCCCCTCGTTTTTTATTTTTAATAAATATGCAAAGATTTTAAACAAGCTTTCACGTTGTCATTATGGGGTATTGTTTGTAGAATTTTGAGGAAAATAACGCATTTAATCCATTTTGGAATTAGGCTGTAATATAACAAAATGTGGAAAAGGTTAAGCACTGTGAATACTTTTCCGGATGCACTGTAGTGTGTTTTTTTTTTTTTTTTTTTGTTACATGAAGTATGAACAAAGCATACCTCTCTATAGGGTATGTGTTTCCCAATTAAGAGCATAAAGTGTCATTTCTTCTGCTTCGTTTCCCTATCAGCATGAATCACTTCTGACAAATTTTCCTGACACCGAGAATAAAATGACTGTGGGAGGGATCTCCAGCTGATTGACAGCCTCATGTCTGTTCCTGTGAGCTGTGTCCCTTCTCTCCAATCAGCTCTCAGGGATCTCCTCACTGAGCTCTGCAGAGTGTAATTTCAGACCTATGCCCCCCCCCCCCCCCCCCCCCCACCCCTTTTTTTTTTTTTTTTTTCCTGACATCTCAGACAAGCTTATAAATTCAGCACTTTGAACGGATGTAGAGAAGAGAAGACTGCAGATAAACAGGTACAACTTATGTAGGAGGATTTGTTTCATCTCTGTGTACCACCTCAGACCAGTCACTTCACAAGGGTTTATGTAGGGGTTTAAATTAAAGTCCCTTTAAATTATACTTAGCACTGTGGCACCAGTGCAAAGTTTTTCCTACAATCTCCTTCTCTCAGTACTTGTTCATATAACTCAGTGATTAGATGTATCTAAAATACCTATAAGCTCTATTTCTTGTCTTGTTGCAGTTTGTGAAGACTGTCGCTTGTACTTCAGAGATTCCTGTCCACAGCATGGAGCCCCGACGTTCATCCTAGACACACCAGTTCCAGAAAACGTTCCTTCCCGTGCTCTTCTCTCCTTGCCAGAGGGATTGGTAGTAAAGGAGAGACCACAGGGAGGATTTGGGGTCTGGTGTACAATCCCAATCATCCCACGTGGCTGCATCTTTGGTCCTTATGAAGGGGATGTCTTGGCGGATCGGAGTGACTGCACTGTTTTCTCTTGGGCGGTAGGGACTTTCCTGTTGATTTTAAAGCTGACCTTCACTCTCTCAATCAGCATTGACTATTTTTAATCCTCATGCTGTTGGCATTAGTATCTAGATAGGAAAGTACCGTATTTATCGGCGTATAACATGCACTTTTCCCCCATTTAAAGTAGGGGGAAAATCGTGTGTGCGTGTTATACGCCGATATATGCTGCCACCGAGGGGAAAGAGGGGACGAGCGCTGCCGAAATAGAGCTGGATCTCCTGTGTACTCGGCTCGGCTCGCAGTCACGCTCAATCCCACTCAGTCCCGCCCCCTGGATGTCCCAGCATTGGACTGGCGTTATGTCCATCATAAGATCCGGGCCAAAGGGCGGGACTGGGCGTGACGCTGAGTACACAGGAGATCCGGAGCTATTTCGGCAGTGCCTATCCCCACCTATCCCTCGATGGCAGCATATATAACGGCAAGGCTGCAGATGGACAATGAGCAATGCTGCAGATGGGCACTGATTAGGCTGCAGATGGGCACTGATTAGGCTGCAGATGGGCACTGATTAGGCTGCAGATGGGCACTGATTAGACCGCGGGTGGACACAGATCAGGCTGCAGGTGGGCACAGATCGGGCTGCACTGAAGCTGCAGATGGGCGCTAATCAGGCTGCATTGATGTTCGCTGACCATTATTTTGCTTCAAAGTGGTTTATTTTTTTTCCCTGAAACTTCCCTCCTTAAATTGGGGTGTGTGTTATACGCCGGCGCATGTTTTACGCCGATAAATACGGTATATCAGATTTACTTGTGTTAAACCTTTTTTTTTTTTTTTTTTTTTTTTTACATTTCTTTAGGTACTTCCTAGTTCCCATCCCATGCCTAGGCAAACTATTTCATACATTCCAATAGTCTTCAGTAGGGAAGGAGGGGCTTTCTCAGCTAAGCACAAAACCTCCTGATGCATGCCTGAGCTAAGGGCAGGTGGATTTCAGGAAGTAAATGCTATATGAATCATCTGCCTTTAGTCAAGATGGCCACGGTGAAAAATGCTAGCGGTGTTTTTCAAAGTGATTTCTCAACAAAATAAGCCATTGAGACAACATTGGATGGGGGGATGGGGGGGGGGGGGGTTGCTTTGACTATTATAAATGAATTAAATAGCATTTTTGGTTTATCGTGCTCAGATGAAGTGTAGTTCCACTTTAAGGAAAGCTGAAATAACACTGTTGCTTTACCTTTTTTTAAAGGGGAGGTATTTCTATATATTAAAGCCAGCCATACACTAATAGAATTCCCTTTTAAGAAAATTTTATTAAATTTTCTAATCAAAAGTTGGGGTCAAGTTGATGTTTGTTTTTCAGCCTCAGTGACAAGAAAATTTGAAGAACCAAGATGGAAAATGCATTCACCCCAAATTTAAATGTTAAATGTAAACATTTTTTTAAGTATTTTTCGTTTTTTGAAGTACATCCAACGGCATTCGTCGTATCATTAGATGTACTTGATGAGAATTTTTTGCACAAATGTTCAAACATCCACTAGTGTGTGGCAAGCTTTACTCCTGAGATTTACACAGCTCTGCTGGACACCTGACCCATATTGTTTACCTGACTTTCTGTAACTATATAATGCAGCTCGGTCACCTCTCTGCTCCATTCTGTGATTAGACAACTGATGAGCAGCAGAAGACTGCAGACTCTGCTCACTTTGCTCTCTTCTCCTGTCAAAACCTTACTTGTTAATACATGTGCATGCATGTGATTGACTAATAACTAACTGGTCCCCTGTCTCACTGTCATTATTATTATACAGGATTTATATAGCGCCAACAGTTTACGCAGTGCTTTACAAAATAAAAGGAGACAATACAGTTACAATACAATAAGATACAAGAGGATTAAGAGGGCACTGCTCAGAAGAGCTTACAATCTAATAGGGTGGGACAGGTGGTACAAAAGGTTGTAACTGTGGGGAATGAGGTGATGGAAGTGGTAGGAGATTAGTTGGAGATGTGATAGGCTTTCCTATGATGAGATGAGTTTTCAGGGATCGCCTGAAGGTGACGAGAGTAGGAGATAGCCAGACCAGTGGAGGTAGTGAGTTTCAAAGGATGGGAGAGGCTCTGGAGAAATCCTGGAGACGAGCATGGGAGGAGGAGACGAGAGAGCTTGAGAGTAGGAGGTCTTACACCACTATTAAGTCAACAACATCACAATATTAAGGTTTTAGTTATAAAACCCTTATACAAATGAACAGTTGTTCCAGGATACTCATCCACCCAACCGTCCTATAAAATTCAAATAAGTTTTACTTTCAATAAGGTCAAAGAAACACACATATTATTACTTGAACCCTACTCCTAGGTCTTCCTGGAACATCCTGTATCCGGAGGAATATCTATAATACTAGACCACCACCTCCTATCCATGGGTGCACCTCCCACCTACCCCCCTGAGTCAATTTTGGTGTTAAATTAATAACATCATTAACCGGCTCTGTGCTAAACAGGCGTATATCTGAGCTAAGACTCACACAGGGTACTATTGTACCACTCCTACCCTCTTTGCTCCCCCCTGAATAACCCCCCCACTCACTTTACTAACCCCCCTCCACTGCCTCTACTCTCTTTCCCCACCCTCTTTTTTATACATTTTTTTTTTTTTTCTTTTTTTCTTATTATTTCCTCCGTCCCCCCTTCAAAACCAAACTCAAAATGACATACTCCTTTTTGGGAAAATTTCCTACCTTAATTTCACATAATGTAAACGGCCTCAACATCCCCGAAAAAAGAACAAAACTATTAAGAGAACTAAAAGTAAACCCATCAATAGTTCACCTACAAGAAACACACTTTAAACACCAAAATATTCCCAAACTCACTAACAACCTCTTTACAAAAGCATACCATGCTACGAACCCACTAGCCAAAACTAAAGGGGTCACCATTCTCATAAACAAAAACTCCCGTTTGAACACAAACATCCACTCAGATCCCGAGGGTCGATACATCTTCCTTGAAGGTAATTGGGAAGGCTCCCCTATCACTTTGGCAGATGTGTACTTCCCAAACAAAGCCCATATAACTTTTTGCACCAAAATAATAAACAAACTTAAATGGTTCGCGGAAGACTGTATCATTCTTGGAGGAGACTTCAATATTCCTCTGTCACCACTTCAAGACACATCAACAGGTTATTCCCATGTCTCATACAAAATTTTAAAACGAATTAAAGTTTTACTACAATTGTTAGCCTTAATTGACTCATGGAGGTCCATACACCCCACAGGGAAGGACTACACATTTTTCTCATCCCCCCCCACAAAAGGTATTCAAGAATAGACCTAATTTTTGTGTCCCAAAGAGACCTGATTAACTTAGTCAAAGCTGAAATTGTATATAAACCGAATTCACCAATGGAAAATTATAGATGAAATAGTGGCGCTTATCCCCAGGTGGGGAGATGCCAAACACTCTTATCCAGCCAGTGAGCTGAATACAGACGTGACTAGAGAAAAAGTGAAAAAACATATATTGCTAAATATCCCAAAAAGTACAAATTAATATTAAATAAAATAAATTATTCAATAAATTCAATATGAGCTAATATAAATTATAACACTCAGTGAAAGTGATATACAAATATATAAATCCAAGAAAAAATATATAGTGAAAATTGAACACGGTAAATATCTATAAAGTCCAAAAACCAATCAATCGTGGAAAATGAGCGTGAAAATATTTGAAGAAAGTCCAAAAAAAGAGTCGTGAAAATATTTGAAGAAAGTTCAAAAAAAGAAAGTTTAAAAAAAGAAGAAAGTTCAAAAAAAGAGAGTGAGGCTCGGTTCACACTGGGGCGACTTGTCAGGCGACCTAGTCGCCTGACAAGTCGCCTCCCGTTCTGTGCTATGGAACCGTTCTAATCGGAGCGACGCAAGTCGCTCCGACTTAGAAAAAGGTTCCTGTATTACTTTGGGGGCGACTTGGGGCGACTTGCATAGACTTCTATGCAGAAGTCGTCTCGCAAGTCGCCCCGGCAGTCGTTTGCAGGTCGCCTCGCTGAGGCGACCTGCAAGTCGTGCCGCCGATGTGTGAACCGAGCCTGAGGGTGACTCCAAAACTGCTCAGCTGTGTTTTCAAACATCCACCACACCTCTGTGACGTTAATCCACTCCCTGCTGAAATTCAAACTCACCAGCTGTTAAGGCCTCTCACTCTCGTGTTTGGCCTGACAGAGCCTCTAACCCACTTACATGGGGGTTAACATGCAAGCATACACCTCCACTGCTCCATAGGAACACCGCTTTTCTCAGGTTGGTAGTATGATATAAAAATAAAAGAAGCTCCAATAGTGTAATCTCATTTAAAAGATTTAATCACATATAAAACAACTTGTAATGAACTCACATTTAAAATAAAATAACAGGCAAGTCACTTCACTGCAAATGGAGAACTCCCACAGCACAGCAAGCAATAGCAACTGAAATAACAACAGGCGGACCCAGGAGGTGTGTGTGCTCACATTCGTCTCACCCGTCCGCAGCACTCGTCCCTTCACTGGAGCTCCGCTCTGTCCCCCTTCACTCCCTCCTCTAGTATTCTTGTGAGATCGCCGTGTAGTCACGCCCCGACATGTTTCATCATAAAGATTTAATCATGGGGTTGGCTAACCGGCGAATCAATCAAACTATTTAACCACAGCAGAATTAGAGTGGGCGGGTGCAATTCACTCAGCATTCACACACTTCCTGTGTCTCCGTGTGTGCAATCTATAGCCCTTCCCTTCATTCTAAATTCACAGTTCTATATTGAATATATTTCAATCAATATTTAAAAGGTATTTTACAGGTACATACGTGGCAATCAGCTTAACAATATCCCTTCCCTCTACATTAGACCGCTAACCATCATACCAAGGGGTTATTACTTCCCAGATATTTCTCACAAAGGTTGAATTGTCTTTAAAACGAATCATTTCTACCCCACATTAGAAGTCAGTACAATATATCCACATTCATAATGAATATACATAGTGAAAAATATTCTTGTGAAAAATATTAAAAATAGAATAAAGAATAGGATAAAAAAAAAATAAAAAATAAATAAAAATAAAATAAAAAATATATAAAAAATAAAATAAATAAATAAATAAAATTAAAAAAAAATTAATAAAAAATATTATATATATAAAAAAAATATTATATATAAAAAAAATAAAAAATAAGAAGAAGAAAATAGTGATAGGAAACTACACAATAAATAATGATTTCTAGTGAAAAAACATGCATGTATATAGACATCTGCATATACAAACATACATGCATGTAGGTGTAAGCATAAAAGACATAAGTAAATCATAATACGAAATTATAAGTGTGCAATCATATTTAAATATGAACTCCTACATTATTTCATACACGTCTCTCAATTTCCCCATGTGTGACATAGTCTCTCGTGAAAAGTGACCATTGCAAATCTGTGATATCACTATTTAATTAATGTGTAAATTTATGTATGTGCAAACTGCATTCTAATATCTCAACAATAATGAAAACATTTTTTGTGGATATCTCAACAATAGTGAAAAAATTGTGGATGGACCAATAATGTGCCCATTATGTGTCCCCCTGACTTTTAAACTATGCCCATGTGTTTAACATAGTTAGCTGTTACTGATGAAGCAGTTGAGGTCCAGTTCTATGTTCGTACCTCTAGGGAACAAACATTTTAGGAGAAAAATCCATCGAGTTTCTCTCTGAGAGAGATCCCTAACCCAATTGGATCCTCTCCAGGACTGATAAACTACATCCACACCACAGGATTGTAAAATACTTGGGTCCTGATTGTGTTTCTCCTTGAAGTGGAGAGACACACTGTGGTATTGGAAACCCTTTTGGATGTTCGCTAAATGTTCTGTGATTCGCACTGTCAGTAATCTCTTCGTGCGGCCCACATAAAATAGCCCGCACGGGCACCATAAAAGATAGACTACATAAGAGGATTTGCATGTTATAAATTCTCTAATCCTGAACGTTTCATTATCCGCATTAGTAATTTGAGTCACACCCCTTTTAATTACTTTCACTGTTTTGCAACAAATGCATTTTTTACATGCATAAAATCCCTGTAGATCAATTTTTATAGTTTGGTCATTTGATCTATTTAAGATTTTTTTCACTACCCTTTGGCTAAAATTTGGGACCCGTCTATATATAAATTTAGGGCGACTCGGTAGAACATCTCCCAGGTGTCTATCCCTGCACAGAATGTGCCAGTGTCTCTTAAAGATCCTCTCCACATCCCTGTACTGGTGATGTAAACCCGAGATAAATCCTAGCTGATGTTGATTAGTTGGTACTATACAATCTCTCTCTTTCAAACATTCTTCCCTAGGGATGTTAGCTACCTCCTGGATGATATTATTCAAAGCATCTCCTTTATACCCCTTTTGCAGGAACCTTTCTTTCAGAATATTCGCTTGGATGGCATATGTGTCTAAGTCCGAACAATTTCGTTGAACTCTGAGCATCTGCCCCTTTGGTATATTTTTTATCCAATTCGGATGATGTCCACTCCTAATGGATAAATGGCTGTTCCGGTCTGTCATTTTGAAATAGACCTTTGTACTGATGGTATTATTAATCTTAGTTAGAGTCACATCCAGAAAATTTACTGAGGTGTCACTAATGACATGATCCAACCGAATATTGTTCGAGTTGTTATTAACCACTTGACGACCGCCTCACGCCGATGTACGTCGGCAAGGTGGCACGGACAGGCAAAATCACGTACATGTACGTGATTTGCCTTCCGCGGGTGGGGGGTCCGATCGGACCCCCCCCCCCCCCCCGGTGCCCGAGGCGGTCGTCTTTTGTCCCACGGCGATCGGAGGTGAGGGGGAGGCCATCCGTTCGTGGCCCCCCCCTCGCGATCGCCGCCGGCCAATCGATTCATTCCTTTACTGCTGTATGCTAAACAGCAGCAAAGGAAATGATGTCATCTCTCCTCGGCTCGGTAATTTCCGTTCCGGCCCGAGGAGAGAAGACAGGTATGTGAGTGCACAACACTACACACACACACAGTAGAACATGCCAGGCACACAAAACACCCCGATCCCCCCCCCGATCCCCCCCAATCACCCCCCCCCGTCACAAACTGACACCAGCAGTTTTTTTTTTTTTTTTTTTTCTGATTACTGCATTGGTGTCAGTTTGTGACAGTTACAGTGTTGGGACAGTTAGTATTAGCCCCCTGTAGGTCTAGGATACCCCCCTAACCCCCCCTAATAAAGTTTTAACCCCTTGATCACCCCCCGTCACCAGTGTCGCTAAGCGATCATTTTTCTGATCGCTGTATTAGTGTCGCTGGTGACGCTAGTTAGGGACCTAAATATTTAGGTTCGCCGTCAGTGTTTTATAGCGACAGGGACCCCCATATACTACCTAATAAATGTTTTAACCCCTTGATTGCCCCCTAGTTAACCCTTTCACCACTGATCACCGTATAACTGTTACGGGTGACGCTGGTTAGTTTGTTTATTTTTTATAGTGTCAGGGCACCCGCCCCAGGCAGCGTCAGATTAGCGCCAGTACCGCTAACACCCACGCACGCAGCATACGCCTCCCTTAGTGGTATAGTATCTGATCGGATCAATATCTGATCCGATCAGATCTATACTAGCGTCCCCAGCAGTTTAGGGTTCCCAAAAACGCAGTGTTAGCGGGATCAGCCCAGATACCTGCTAGCACCTGCGTTTTGCCCCTCCGCCCAGCCCACCCAAGTGCAGTATCGATCGATCACTGTCACTTACAAAACACTAAACGCATAACTGCAGCGTTCGCAGAGTCAGGCCTGATCCCTGCGATCGCTAACAGTTTTTTTGGTAGCATTTTGGTGAACTGGCAAGCACCAGCCCCAGGCAGCGTCAGGTTAGTGCCAGTAGCGCTAACACCCACGCACGCACCGTACAGCTCCCTTAGTGGTATAGTATCTGAACGGATCAATATCTGATCCGATCAGATCTATACTAGCGTCCCCAGCAGTTTAGGGTTCCCAAAAACGCAGTGTTAGCGGGATCAGCCCAGATACCTGCTAGCACCTGCGTTTTGCCCCTCCGCCCGGCCCAGCCCACCCCACCCAAGTGCAGTATCGATCGATCGATCGATCACTGACACTTACAAAACACTAAATGCATAACTGCAGCGTTCGCAGAGTCAGGCCTGATCCCTGCGATCGCTAACAGTTTTTTTGGTAGCATTTTGGTGAACTGGCAAGCACCAGCCCCAGGCAGCGTCAGGTTAGTGCCAGTAGCGCTAACACCCACGCACGCACCGTACAGCTCCCTTAGTGGTATAGTATCTGAACGGATCAATATCTGATCCGATCAGATCTATACTGGCGTCCCCAGCAGTTTAGGGTTCCCAAAAACGCAGTGTTAGCGGGATCAGCCCAGATACCTGCTAGCACCTGCATTTTGCCCCTCCGCCCGGCCCAACCCACCCAAGTGCAGTATCGATCGATCACTGTCACTTACAAAACACTTAACGCATAACTGCAGCGTTCGCAGAGTCAGTCCTGATCCCTGCGATCGCTAGCAGTTTTTTTGGTAGCTTTTTATTGAACTGGCAAGCACCAGCGGCCTAGTACACCCCGGTCGTAGTCAAACCAGCACTGCAGTAACACTTGGTGACGTGGCGAGTCCCATAAGTGCAGTTCAAGCTGGTGAGGTGGCAAGCACAAGTAGTGTCGCGCTGCCACCAAGAAGACAAACACAGGGCCGTCGTGGCCATAATGCCCTTCCTGCTGCATTCGCCAATCCTAATTGGGAACCCACCGCTTCTGCAGCGCCCGTACTCCCCCCATTCACATCCCCAACCAAATGCAGTCGGCTGCATGAGAGGCATTTTCTTTATGTCCTCCCGAGTACCCCTACCCAACGAACCCCCCCAAAAAAGATGTTGTGTCTGCAGCAAGCGTGGATATAGGCGTGACACCCGCTATTATTGTCCCTCCTGTCCTGCCAATCCTGGTCTTTGCATTGGTGAATGATTTGAACGCTACCATTCACTAGTTGAGTATTAGCGTAGGGTACAGCATTGCACAGACTAGGCACACTTTCACAGGGTCTCCCAAGATGCCATCGCATTTTGAGAGACCCGAACCTGGAACCGGTTACCGTTATAAAAGTTAGTTACAAAAAAAGTGTAAAAAAAAATATATAAAATAAAAAAAAATAGTTGTCGTTTTATTGTTCTCTCTCTCTCTATTCTCTCTCTCTATTGTTCTGCTCTTTTTTACTGTATTCTATTCTGCAATGTTTTATTGTTATTATGTTTTATCATGTTTGCTTTTCAGGTATGCAATTTTTTATACTTTACCGTTTACTATGCTTTATTGTTAACCATTTTTTTGTCTTCAGGTACGCCATTCACGACTTTGAATGGTTATACCAGAAAGATGCCTGCAGGTTTAGGTATCATCTTGGTATCATTCTTTTCAGCCAGCGGTCGGCTTTCATGTAAAAGCAATCCTAGCGGCTAATTAGCCTCTAGACTGCTTTTACAAGCCGTGGGAGGGAATGCCCCCCCCCCACCGTCTTCCGTGTTTTTCTCTGGCTCTCCTGTCTCAACAGGGAACCTGAGAATGCAGCCGGTGATTCAGCCAGCTGACCATAGAGCTGATCAGAGACCAGAGTGGCTCCAAACATCTCTATGGCCTAAGAAACCGGAAGCTACGAGCATTTTATGACTTAGATTTCGCCGGATGTAAATAGCGCCATTGGGAAATTGGGGAAGCATTTTATCACACCGATCTTGGTGTCGTCAGATGCTTTGAGGGCAGAGGAGAGATCTAGGGTCTAATAGACCCCAATTTTTTCAAAAAAGAGTACCTGTCACTACCTATTGCTATCATAGGGGATATTTACATTCCCCGAGATAACAATAAAAATGATTAAAAAAAAAAAAAATGAAAGGAACAGTTTAAAAATAAGATAAAAAAGCAAAAAAATAATAAAGAAAAAAAAAAAAAGCACCCCTGTCGCCCCCTGCTCTCGCACTAAGGCGAACGCAAGCGGCGGTCTGTCGTCAAACGTAAACAGCAATTGCACCATGCATGTGAGGTATCGCCGCGAAGGTCAGATCGAGGGCAGTAATTTTTGCAGTAGACCTCCTCTGTAAATCTAAAGTGGTAACCTGTAAAGGCTTTTAAAAACGTATTTATTTTGTTGCCACTGCACGTTTGTGAGCAATTTTAAAGCATGTCATGTTTGGTATCCATGTACTCGGCCTAAGATCATCTTTTTTATTTCATCAAACATTTGGGCAATATAGTGTGTTTTAGTGCATTAAAATTTAAAAAAGTGTGTTTTTTCCCCAAAAAATGTTTTTGAAAAATTGCTGCGCAAATACTGTGTGAAAAAAAAAAAATGAAACACCCACCATTTTAATCTGTAGGGCATTTGCTTTAAAAAAATATATAATGTTTGGGGGTTCAAAGTAATTTTTTTGCAAAAAAAAATAACTTTTTCATGTAAACAATGAGTGTCAGAAAGGGCTTTGTCTTCAAGTGGTTAGAAGAGTGGGTGATGTGTGACATAAGCTTCTAAATGTTGTGCATAAAATGCCAGGACAGTTCAAAACCCCCCCAAATGACCCCATTTTGGAAAGTAGACACCCCAAGCTATTTGCTGAGAGGCATGTCGAGTCCATGGAATATTTTATATTACGACACAAGTTGCGGGAAAGAGACAAATTTTTTTTTTTTTTTTTGCACAAAGTTGTCACTAAACGATATATTGCTCAAACATGCCATGGGAATATGTGAAATTACACCCCAAAATACATTCTGCTGCTTCTCCTGAGTACGGGGATACCACATGTGTGAGACTTTTTGGGAGCCTAGCCGCGTACAGGACCCCGAAAACCAAGCACCGCCTTCAGGCTTTCTATGGGCGTGAATTTTTGATTTCACTCTTCACTGCCTATCACAGTTTCGGAGGCCATGGAAAGCCCAGGTGGCACAAAACCCCCCCAAATGACCCCATTTTGGAAAGTAGACACCCCAAGCTATTTGCTGAGAGGTATAGTGAGTATTTTGCAGACCTCACTTTTTGTCACAAAGTTTTGAAAATTGAAAAAAGAAAAAAAAAAATGTTTTTTCTTGTCTTTCTTCATTTTCAAAAACAAATGAGAGCTGCAAAATACTCACCATGCCTCTCAGCAAATAGCTTGGGGTGTCTACTTTCCAAAATGGGGTCATTTGGGGGGGTTTTGTGCCACCTGGGCATTCCATGGCCTCCGAAACTGTGATAGGCAGTGAAGAGTGAAATAAAAAATTTACACACTTAGAAATCCTGAAGGCAGTGATTGGTTTTCGGGGTCCCGTACGCGGCTAGGCTCCTAAAAAGTCCCACACATGTGGTATCCCCATACTCAGGAGAAGCAGCTGAATGTATTTTGGGGTGCAATTCCACAGGCCCATGGCCTGTGTGAGCAATATATCATTTAGTGACAACTTTTTGTAAATATTTTTTTTTTTTTTTTGTCATTATTCAATCACTTGGGACAAAAAAAATAAATATTCAATGGGTTCAACATGCCTCTCAGCAATTTCCTTGGGGTGTCTACTTTCCAAAATGGGGTCATTTGGGGGGGTTTTGTACTGCCCTGCCATTTTAGCACCTCAAGAAATGACATAGGCAGTCATAATCTAAAAGCTGTGTAAATTACAGAAAATGTACCCTAGTTTGTAGACGCTATAACTTTTGCGCAAACCAATAAATATACGCTTATTGACATTTTTTTTACCAAAGACATGTGGCCGAATACATTTTGGCCTAAATGTATGACTAAAATTTAGTTTATTGGATTTTTTTTATAACAAAAAGTAGAAAATATCATTTTTTTTCAAAATTTTCGGTCTTTTTCCGTTTATAGCGCAAAAAATAAAAACTGCAGAGGTGATCAAATACCATCAAAAGAACGCTCTATTTGTGGGAAGAAAAGGACATAAATTTCGTTTGGGTACAGCATTGCATGACCGCGCAATTAGCAGTTAAAGCGACGCAGTGCCAAATTGGAAAAAGACCTCTGGTCCTTAGGCAGCATAATGGTCCGGGGCTCAAGTGGTTAAGGAAAGAAATGAAATCAATTGCAGATTCCCTTGATCCCTCACAGATTTTTTTGGACTTTCTTCAAATATTTTCACGCTCATTTTCCACGATTGATTGGTTTTTGGACTTTATAGATATTTACTGTATTCAATTTTCACTATATATTTTTTCTTGGATTTATATATTTGTATATCACTTTCACTGAGTGTTATAATTTATATTAGCTCATATTGAATTTATTGAATAATTTATTTTATTTAATATTAATTTTTACTTTTTGGGATATTTAGCAATATATGTTTTTTCACTTTTTCTCTAGTCACGTCTGTATTCAGCTCACTGGCTGGATAAGAGTGTTTGGCATCTCCCCACCTGGGGATAAGCGCCACTATTTCATCTATAATTTTCCTTTGGTGAATTCGGTTTATATACATTTTATTTGTTAAGTGGCAGCTTTGGTAGGGTTTTGACATTTATTAACATAGCGCGGAGATGGTAATACAGGTCAGGGGTGGCGTAATTTGCACCTGGTTATCTCCGGATTTCAAAAGCGGATATTGGAATGATCACTTTATCAGACCACGCCCCTTCCGCTGTTACTTTACAACTAACCCCACCCAAACAAACCTCCTTTAATTGGAGACCTAATGCTACCTTACTTACAGATCAGAGTAGGGCTGAAACAACTAATCGATTATGAAATTAATCGATTACTATTTTCATAATCGATTAATCGGCCAGTAACATAATGGGGTTAAAAAAAACCGAAAATGAGCCCTTTATAGTACAAAGAGAGCAAATAATCGCTATTGTAAATAGAACTTTCACAGTTCTACAGTAAAAAAATTAACCCCTTACAGTAGTGATTATCTGCTTTTTGTTGTACTATAAAAGGGCTAGTTTTAGTTTTTTTAACCCCATTATGTTACTAAACGTCTTAGACCTGGTTCACTCTTGTGTGTTTTTTGGTGCTTTTTGCAGAAACGCACTACATTTCATTTACATGGATTCCTATGGGACACGTTCACATCTATGCTTTTTTCAGCCGCCGTGTATTTGGAAAGGATCAGTGACTTTTTTTAAAACGAAAAACTGTGCTTTTTTGGTTCAATATACTTCCATGGAAAAGCTGCAGAAAAGCATGTAATGCGTGTTTGCAGCAATTTGTTTTTTAATCTGCCCAACAACAAGTTGGCCAAAAAAAATGCCAAAACGCAAATCGCAGCAAAATCACATGCGCAAACATCAAAACGCACAGCAAAAAGCACTGTAGCAACAGATCAAAAGCAAACTGCATAGGTGTGTACCGAGCCTTATGCTGGCCACACGGATCAATTTCCAGACGAGAATATTCAGACGAAAAATCTTTGTACATTCGCTGAATGAAAGAATGTTGTTTGAAATTTTCAATTGTTTTTAACATTCTGTTTTTAAAATGAATGAATTTCTGAACGAAAACCACATATAATGTCTGAAAACTCCTTTGACCAAGAAGTTTTCTATTATTTCCAAACTTTCCCGTCACTGTGGTTGAAAATGAACGTCGATTTGACCCCACTAACGATTAAAAAAATCAAACGAACGTTTTTAAAATGAAATTTATTTTGAAGGAAGACATTGTTTGTTTTTTTAATAAAAAAAAAAAATTGATCTCTGAGTCTGATGATATTTACCAGATGCACCCTTTAATAGTATATACAGAATATCTCTCCTCTAATAGTTTATACAGTATATCTCCTCTAATAGTTTATACAGTATATCTCCTCTAATAGCATATACAGTATATCTCTTCTGTCTGTTATTCTCAGAGTGGATTAGATATTTTGCTCCCTAACCATATAGTTGGTTACTTATATTTACCACTGCATAGAGATATTTAAGAATAAATTGCCTTTTTTTTTAAACTTTACATATTAACTAAATTATACACCACACTTTTTTTTTAAGGTTATTAACCGATTAATCGAAAAATCGAAACAATAATCAGCCAACTAATCGATTATGAAAATAATCGTTAGTTGCAGCCCTAGATCAGAGTATATATGACGACATACATGAATCTATCAAATCATACTTCATACACAACATCGAATCCAGTACAAATCCCCTTAACAATTGGGAAGCACATAAGAGTGTAATAAGGGGAGAACTTATAAAATGGGGGGCAAGAAAGAAAAAGGAAAGGGACAAAAATCACTAAATTGTCCAATACAATAGCCAAACTTTAAACACAACATAAGCAATCCCTTACAGCTAAAGCAGCAGACGAACTTGCTCACTGCAGGAACTCTTTACTGCAAATAATAAATTTGCAAACCTGAAAATCTCTCTTCTTCCGGAAAAGCGTTTTTTATGAGACAAGAGCAGAAAACAGCTCGCTAAAGCTTTAAGGGATGCAACAATTGCTAATCATAGTCACGCTATTCACAACAAAGCAGGCACACTTGAACACAAACCTGAAAAAATAGCAGAACTCTTTCACGAGTTTTATTCCAAATTATATGACTTGCCCCCACAACACAAACCTGCACATGTACCACACTCGAGTGGAAACAACCCAGGATTTCCTGAAGAACAGCAAAATCCCCTCCCTCCACACAGAGGACATAAACAGTCTAGATCAGGGGTGTCCAAACTATGGCTCTCCAGTTGTTCAGGAACTACAATTCCCATCATGCCTAGTAATGTCTGTGAATTTCAGAGTTTTACAATGCTTCATGGGAACTGTAGTTCTGCAACAGCTGGAGGGCCGTAGTTTGGACACCCCTGGTCTAGATGATCCCATTAACAATACAGAATTGCAAGAAGCAATTAAGGAATTAAAGTCCAGGTCCTGCCGGATTTACATCCCAATATTACAAAACTTACACACAACTACTTTCCAAACGCCTCCTAAAGGCCTTCAACCACCTAGCAAAACATGATAACGAATCTAACTCTCTCCTTATGGCACATATAGCAGTAATTCCCAAACAAGACAAAGACCACACAGACTGCAAACTTCAGACCAATATCACTCTTGAATGTAGACATCAAATTATTAAAAATCTTAGCCAATAGATTAAAACCCCTTCTTGGACCAGAACAAGTGGGATTCATGCCTGGTAGAGAGTCAAGGGACAACATTACCAAATCTTTGAATCTCATCCATTACACCCGCAGCTCTAAGATCAAGGGCCTTCTGGTGTCCACAGACGCTGAGAAGGCCTTCGATAGAGTTTCCTGGGATTACATGATAGCTACTTGCACCCACATAGGCTTAGGCGGAAATGTGCTGAATTGGATAAAAGCCTCTACCAAAAACCACAGGTCAAAATCAAAAATAACATACTATCTGACCCAATAAGTATACACAACGGCACACGACAAGGCTGCCCTTTATCGCCATTACTTTTCATCCTGGCGCTTGAACCCCTTATTAGAACTATAAACCTGTCTTCTGAAGTCAGTGGTTTCAAAATTCACAAAAGAGAATATAAAGTAGCTGCGTATGCAGATGACCTCTTGTTTTTCATTACACAACCCCATATATCTATACCCATTCTTTTGAGAATTTTCAAAACATTTGGTTACATATCTAATTATAAAGTAAACCAATATAAATCTGAAGCACTTAACCTCCCCCTTCCCCCAGATAAATTGGATCTCCTTACAGGAAATTATCATTTTAAATGGGAACAAAACACACAAATACCTAGGAATCAAAGTAACGGCTAATATTAAATCCCTTTATTCAACTAACTTCACCCCTCTGATAAACCCAATAACCAAAGACCTTCAAAAATGGTCTCCCAGATCATTTTGATGGTTCGGAAGGGCCTCAATTTTAAAAATGACAATTCTCCCAAGACTATTATATCTCTTTAATGTACTACCTGTACCAGTACCCAATTCCTTTTTCTCCAAACTACTGAAATTACAGAGAAGGTTCTTATGGGCCGACAAAAGACCGAGGATAAACTTCCGCCTACTAACATTACCCAAAAGCAAAAGGTGGCATTGGTCTTCCTGACTTCAAAAAGTACTACAATGCCACCCATATTACCAGAATAATTGACTGGTACTGCCACAGCCAAGTCAAAGATTGGGTACAACTTGAATTTCTACACAATAAACAGCAAATACTATACTACCCTTGGTCCTTACACTGTAATGCCCTGTACACACGGTCGGACTTTCTGACGTAATATGTGCGATTAGAGCTTTGCGGAAATTCCGACCGTGTGTGGGCTCCATCGGAATTTTTCCATTGGAATTTCCGACACAAAGTTTGAGAGTAGGCTATAAAATTTTTCGACAACAAAATCCGTTCGCGTAAATTCTGACCGTGTGTGGACAATTCCGACGCAAAAATCCATGGATTTTTTCCGATGGATGTTGGCTCAAACTTGTCTTGCATACACACGGTCGCACAAAGTTGCCGGAAAATCCGATTGTTCTGAACGCGGTGACGTAAAACACGTACGTCGGGACTATAAACGGGGCAGTAGCCAATGGCTTTCGTCTCTTAATTTATTCTGAGTACGCATACTCAGAATAAATTAAGAGACGAAAGCCATTGGCTACTGCCCCGTTTATAGTCCCGACGTACGTGTTTTACGTCACCGCGTTCAGAACAATCGGATTTTCCGGCAACTTTGTGCGACCGTGTGTATGCAAGACAAGTTTGAGCCAACATCCATCGGAAAAAATCCATGGATTTTGTTGTCGGAATGTCCGATCAATGTCCAATCGTGTGTACAGGGCATTAGTCCACTAGAAACATAACACACCCCTAGTAGCTAATACACTAAACATCTGGCATAAGATTGCCCTGCAGTACAAACTTGCCTGTATCCCAGGCCCATTGACCCCAATCGCTAATAACCCAGATTTTCTACCAGGTTTAAACCAGAAAACATTACCATCCCTAAGTTGCAACTCTTAGTCATCCATTGCCTTGACGGAAACCAAGTCAAACCACTAGAAACTCTTAAAACAGAATTCGGGGATTCATTCCCAGACTTTTGGTTCTATATACAGCTTAAAGACTTTTTGATCAATAGTAAACACAAAGCCTCATATTGCCTAAGGTTAACACCTCTAGAAGATATGTCACAAGAGATCTCAGGTCTCTAAAACAACTTCGTTAGCGTAAAAGTGGTTAACCCACCCACCACAAGATGAGAACAGCAAACATAAAGAAAAATGGGAGGCAGACCTAGACATCAAAATAAGTGACACACAATGGGAAAAGGCATGTATTCTGGCACAAATGCTCACTTGGCTCAAGATATCAAGAAATTTCTTACAGAATCCTCACACAGTGGTATATGACACCGCAAAAGGCTACAAAATGGTTTCACACAGCTTTAGACACATGCTGGCGTTGTGGGAACGAAACAGGTTTGTTCATACATATATGGTGGAGGTGTCCCCCCCCCCAAATCCTTGACTACTGGGATAAAATCACTAAATGGATTAAACACATAACCGATACCAAGATTATCTTAAATGCAGTTGCTTGCCTGCTACACATTAACTCATTTTCAATAAGTAAATACAAGAAGTCCTTATCAAGACATCTACTAACAGCAGCAAAAACTCTAATCACCTTACATTGGAAATCCACTCACACCCTGACGGTCAAGGATTGGCTGGACAGAGTCCAATACATGTACAAAATGGAAAAAATACTGGTGATGAAAAAGGAAAATAGTACCAGCTTTAATGAATTGTGGCAACCTTGGTTATTATTTACTCTCTCAAATGAATACCAATCTCTCCTTTCATGAGGTTTAGATGATAAAATTCCGGTACTATGGAAAATAGTTCCAATAACAGACATAGGCCTTCAGAGCTTCCCTAAGCCCAAAACAAATTTCCCTACGACAACTATTATTATTATTAATAATATTATTATTATTATTATTATTATTATTATTTTATTTTCATCCTTATTATGTTTTCTCCATGCAACACTCACTACTTAAGTCTTGTCTTCCTCCTAACCTTTCACCTTCCTTCCCACCTCTTCCCCTCACCCAACCTACCCCCTGCCACACACTTTCCCCCATCCTCCCAACTCACAAACTATTCAAATTACTTTACATAAGATTTATGCAACTGTATAATTGCAATGATAACATGCGCATTGTTAAACTGTTAAAAATGGACATTGTTTTTTTTCATGCCCTTTCTACTACATGTATACTGTATACTGTAAATGTATGCTATATTTTTTATTTATAAAAATTCCTTTTGATTGTGAAAAAAGAGTAGGAGGTCTTGAGAAGAGCGGAGGGGACGATTTGGGTGATATTTGGAGACAAGATTAGTGATGTAGCTCGGGGCAGAGTTGTGATTGGCTTTGTATGTTGTGGTTAGTATTCTGAATTTAATTTGCTGGGTGATTGGGAGCCAGTGTAGGGATTGGAGGAGAGGGTTGGCAGACACTGAGCGGTTGGTAAGGTGGATAAGTCTGACAGGAGCATTCATGATAGACTGAAGAGGGGAGGAGCCTATGGAGAGGCAGGCCTATGAGAAGGGAGTTGCAATAGTCAAGGCGAGAGATAACAAGGGAGTGAATGAGGAGCTTGGTGGTTTCAATTGTTAAAAAGGGGCGAATTTTAGAGATGTTACAGAGGTGAATTCTACAAACTTTTGACAGCGATTGGACTTGGGGCTGAAATGACAAGTCAGAGTCTAGGATTACACCTAGTACCCTGGCGTGAGGGGAGGGACTAATGGTTGCATGGTTGATTTTGATGGAAAAGTCATGGAGGGGGGCACGGGCGGGGTGCGAATATTATTAGCTCAGTTTTAGAGAGATTTAGTTTAGTGGTGCGACATCCATGCTGATATGTCAGTTAGTAAGTTATTAATGCGAGAGGAGACTGAAGGAGTGAGGTGAGGAGTAGACAGATAGATTTGTGTGTCATCGGCGTATAAGTGGTATTGGAAGCCGTGGGTGGTTATCAAGTGACCAAGGGAGGAGGTGTAGATAGAGAAGAGAAGGGGTCCAAGAACAGAGCCTTGGGGGACCCCCACAGAAAGTGTCAATGGAGAGGAAGCGACAGAGTTGTAGGTGACACTGAAGGAGCGCTGTGATAGATAGGCAGAGAACCAGGATAGAGCAGAATCTCGGAGGCCAAGGGAATGTAGTTTGAGAAGGAGTGCGTGGTCAACAGTATCAAAGGCCGCAGAGAGGTTAAGTAGTAGGAGTATAGAGTATTGGCTATTGGTTTTAGCAGTTAGTAAATCGTTAATGAGTTTTAGTAAGGCAGTTTCCGTGGAGTGCTGCAGTCATGTAGCGTAAGTGCATTTGTGTGCATGCTGATGCCAAACCAAAATCAGTTGCACTAGTTACATTAAAATGCATTTCATTTCTCCTTTTTTAGTATTCTTTTTTTTTTTTTTATTTCAACCTGAAATTTACCTTCAATAGAGTATTGGCTATTGGTTTTAGCAGTTAGTAAATCGTTAGTGAGTTTTGGTAAGGCAGTTTGCGTGGAGTGCTGCAGTCATGTAGCGTAAGTGCATTTGTGTGCATGCTGATGCCAAACCAAAATCAGTTGCACTAGTTACATTAAAATGCATTTCATTTCTCCTTTTTTAGTATTTTTTTTTTTTTATTTCAACCTGAAATTTAGCTTCAATAATCTGTGTTCCATAATACTTAAATGAGAAGTGTGGGAATACAAAAACAAAAACACACGTGCTCCCCTATTTGCATGCAGGATCCGTCCGATGCTGGGGCTGTCCCCTGCTGCAGCTGTCTAAGACCGAGTACTGAGTGATCACATGACCACTGATCGCTCGGTTCTCGGTCTTTACTGAGCAGAGCCTGGTGACTGTTAGTCACTGGCTCTCTGCTCTGCCCCTGCAGTGCTTACTGGACTGTGCAGGGGGTGAGAGCAGTTGGCACAGGCTCTCAGGATGAGCCAGCTGCCGGTCAGGCATCTGGGTGGATCCTGACTTTAAAGTTGGGATCTCTCCAGAGCCTGATCCGGCTCTGTGACATCAGCCAACGGCAGGCTTTAGTCCCCTGTCAGCTGGATCTGGGCCACAGGAGTGCAGAACTAAGTGAACTCCTGTGACCTAAAAGAGAAAAATGGCCAAAAGAACTTTTGGCGATACTTCTCTTTTAAAGATATAATTCTCCATGCATGTTTTCACAATATATTGTATACTAAAATCAAGTTGTGTACTGTGTATATATTAATCACTTCCCGCCCAGCCTATTGTCAAATGACAGCAGGGCAGGACATTTGTCATTCATCATATGATGTCCTCGGCGCGATTTGTCACTGTGTTCAATAGACACAGCCGATGATTGATATGTGTACCTGCTGCCGGTGCCATGTGATCGCTGTGACCAAACACAGCAGATTACATCACAGTTGTAAACAATATATGGCTTTGATTTGTACCATTTATTGTGTACAATTGTGTTGCTAGCTATGATTGTTCACAGTGATCACATGGTACAGACAGGTCCAATTAAAACCCACCTGCACCATGTGAATAGCTGTGACCAATCACAGTTAACCACAAAAACACTGAATAAATGAATTTCATTCAATGAATAAGGTTGCTTACAACAGTGAAATTAAAGGTATAAGCAATTATAATAATGTGTAAAAAAAAAAAAAAAAAAAAAAATCCTGATCACTTCCCTAGAGTAGTACCGTGTTTCTATGGAAATACTGTATTGCTCTGGTCAGTGTGTTTAAAAAATCATTAAAAAAAAATTGTAATAAAAAAGAAAAATAAATTGAAAAAATATATCTTCTCTTTTTTTTAAACATACTGTCACCAGTCATTGTCCCTGATCACCGCCCCACCAGTTGTTATGATGAAGCTGTACTGCACTGATGACAGTATGTAAAAAGAAGATGTAAAAAAAAAACAATTTTAGAAAATTGTGCCAAAAAATGACAACTTTAACTACTTCAGCCCCAGAAGATTTGGCTGCAGAATGACCGGGCCATTTTTTGCGATACAGCACTGCGTAGCTTTAACTGACAATTGCACGGTCGTGCGACGCTGCACCCAAACAAAATTGACGTCCTTTTTTTCCCACAAATAGAGCTTTCTTTTGGTGGTATTTGATCGCCTCTGTGGTTTTTATTTTTTGCACTATAAACAAAAAAATGCAACAATTTTGAAAAAAAAACACAATATTTTGTTTTCCTATAATAATAAATATCCCATTTTTTTTTAAAAAAAAGCAAGTTTGTGCCGATATGTATTCTTCTACATATTTTTGGAAAAAAAAATCGCAATAAGTGTATGTTGATTGATTGGTTTGCGCAAAAATATTAGCGTCTACAAAATAGGGGATAGATTTATAGCATTTTTATAATTTTTTTTTTTTTACTAATAATGGCGGCGATCTGTGATTTTTATCGTGACTGCAACATTATGGCGGACACATCGGACAATTTTGACACATTTTTGGGACCATTGGCATTTATACAGCGATCAGTGCTTTAAAAATGCATTGATTACTGTGTAAATGTCACTGGCAGTGAAGGGGTTAACACTAGGGGGCGATCAAGGTGTTAACTATGTTCCCTGGGAGGTGATTCTAACTGAAGGGGGAGGGGACTGACTAGAGGAAGTGACGGATGGTGGTTCCTAGCTAATAGGAACTCACGATCTGTCACTCCTGTCACTTGTCCCTGTTCTGTGTCTCCTGCTCACAATCTCTCATGGCCGGCGGTCATCGTGACGATCGGCCACGAGCATCGGCAACCCTGCTGTGCAACGTGCGCCCGTGCCTGCTATCCCGATCCCGCGAGACGATGTATCGCTACAATGGTGCGTGGGATCGTGCCGACCTGCCGCAGTATAATGACGGCGGCTGGTCGGCAAGCGGTTAAAAAACTCGCCATGCCTCTTAGTAAATACCTTGGACTGTCTGCTTTCCAAAAAGGGGTCATTTTGGGGATATTTTTATTGTCCTGGTGTTTTCAGTTCTCAAGAAATGAGATATGCCATCAGTATATCAGGACTGATCGATTTTCAGATATACAGTCAGTGGGAATAAAAAAAGAATCAGCCTCCCCTTTATAATAATCACATTTTGTTGCTCTGCAGTCTAGCCAAATGTAAATATGCAAAATATATCACCCCTGGAGTTCAGCGTTAAATTGTATATTTTTATTGAGCTACAATGGGTATAGAAACAAATCCCCCCCCCCCCATCATTTAAGATAATCACATTTTGTTGCTTTGCAGCCTAAAATGCTGACAGACATTTTTTTTTTTTTTTATATTCAGCTGTATTTACTAGTGCAACTTATAACATCCAAGCGAAAGCTATAACACCAACATGTCAGAAAAGAAAAAGTCAAAAACAGAATCACTGAGTTGAGAAAGGATCACCCAATTGTGTCAGTAGTTTGTTGAACCACCTTTTGCTTTAATTCAGTCTTTTAGTCTGTTGGGATATGTCTCTACTAACTTTAAATATCTAGACTTTGCAATATGTGCCCACTCTTCTTTGCAGAACTGCTCAAGTTCAGTTACATTTGATGGTTATCGTTTTGTGTCTTCAAGTCATTCCACAGATTTGCAATGGGGTTTAGGTCTGGGCTCTGACTAGGCCATGCAAGGACATTCACCTTTTTCTCCTTCAACCACTGTGTGGTAATTTTTTCTGTGTGCTTTGGGTCATTGTCATGTCGGAAAGTAAACCTTCCCATTGACAACTTTCTGGCAGAGGGCAGCAGATTTTACTCAAGAATTTGGTGGTATTTTGCCCAATCCATTATTTTCTTCTGTCCTGACAAGTACTCAAGTCCTGCTGTACAGAAACACCCCCATAAAAGAATATTACCACCTCCATGCTTTACTATAGGAATGGTGTTATTTGGATGGTGAGCTCTGTTGGATTTCCGCCAGACATAGCGTTTAGTGTGAAGGCCAAATAATTCAATTTTAGTAAATGCATGTGGCCTTTTTTGAGGAGTGGCTTTTTTCTTGTAACCCTCCCATACATGCCACATTTGTGGAGAATTTGTGATATTGTTGTCACATGCACACAATGACCACTGTTCAGAGTTTCTGTAGGCCTCTTGGTAGCCACTCTGACCAGTTTCCTCCTGTCTCTTTCATCCAGTTTGGAGCAACATCCTGATCCAGTGTTGTGCCAAATACCTTCCACTTTTTAATAAAAGACTTCACTGTGCTTTTAGGCATTGATAAAGGCTTTGAACCTTTTTTTTTTTTTTTTTGTATCCGTCTCCTGACTTGTGCCTGTTTGCAACTTTATACCGGAGATCCCGGTGACAGTGCCTTGCCACCCATAGTTGATTGCTTCAGTTGCTCCACCAGGGACTGAAATGCTCCAAGAAAGCTCTTTTCATGCTGAGCTGATCAAAATGACCACAGCTGATCACAACTGAAAGTCAAATGGCTTTGTGTGCCATTGAGAAGGTGATTAGCTACACCTGATTGAGTTTACAAGTCATATTTAGGAGGGGGTAATCCTTTTTTCAACTCAATGACTCTGTTTAAAAAAAAAAAAAAAATTCTGACCTGTTGATGTTCTATCTTTTACTTGGATGTTTTAAGTTGCACTAAGTAAATACAACTGCTTAAAACAAAAACTGCAAAGCAACAAAATGTGAATATTTTAAAGGGGGGCGATTCCTTTTTGTACCATAGTTTCTGGACTCTATAACGTTCCTATAGTCTTATGCCCCGTACACATGGTCTGACTTTCCGACAACAAAACCGTGGAATGTTTTTCGAAGGGTGTTGGCTCCAACTTGTCTTGCATACACACAGTCACACAAATGTTGGGCAACAATTACGAACGTAGTGACTTTTGGCGAGCCAATAAAAAAGTTCAATAGTCATGTGATATCTCCATTACGAACGCTAGTTTTACAAGACCGAGCGTTTCTGGCTCGTCCTTGATTCCGAGCATGCATGTTTGTTTGTTTGTACTTGGACTTTTGTCCGACGGACTTGCTTCCGAGAGCATGCTAGCCAACATTTGTTGGCGGAAAGTCCGCCAACAAATGTCCGATGGAGCATACACACAGTTGGACTTTCCACCAACAAGCTCATATCCAACATTTCCTTGTGTACGCATTAGGGCATTAGACTTCATGTACACGGGACGTTTTTACAACCTCTCCTGAACGATTTAACTTGACAGATAGTAACCTACGTTTAAAACGTCTGTTTTGCCGCGTTTGCGCTTAGAAGCCCTTTTTTTTTCAAATGGCCAAAAATGAAAAACGCCTGTAAACAAGACGCGGCTAAACGCGAGTTACCACGTTTAGACGCGTTTGGCGCTTGAAATGCCTGTAAACTTAGCAGCAGCAGTGTACATGAGGCCTAAATGATAAACACTGATTTGGGTTATTTTTTTCACCAAAGAAATGTAACAGAATACAGTTTGGCCTAGTTAAATGCTCCTCCTATAATTACAATATCCTCTTGGTTGCTCCGTGCACAATGGGTGTTTACCCCTGATGCATTGGGGCACCTACGTTTTAGCCAGTGGCAGAGGGCACAGGTGCACTTTCCAGCCCTGGATGGTGCTGGGCAGTACACTCAGTGGTACTTCCAGTATGCACCCAGGGACAAATGCCAGGAATGCAAGAAGTCTGTATTCTGTTCATTTGTCCCTGGGCACTTACTTACCCTAAATGTACATACTGCTAAGTGCACTGTTCATCTGCAGCAGTGTATCAGGCTCCATTGGCTTCCCAGGGCATGTTTATTTGTCATTAATGGCTGTGGGACCGTACAGATATGCTTGACACATTACGGCTAGCAAACTCAAATCCCATTGCATGCAGATGTCTTAAAATATCTTGTACTTGTTAAAGAGAAACTGTATGAAGGAGAAGAATAAAGGCACTACTACAGAGGCTGTTGGTTTTTCCATCTCTGGGTTACTGGACTACAGCAAGGCATGACATTTCAGGACAATCTTGTGCATTCCAACATATTGTGAAGGTGCTAACCTTCTAATGAATATAACAAGAAGCATGTCTCCTGACTGTCAATTATGCTGGAGCCAGAGGGGATGCTTTTGAACTTGTCCTCATAGGACTCCTAGTTTAGTAAATTTAAGGAAATGGCTAGGGGTGCCAATAATATGAGCTATGTGAAGCCTTCTTTGCAGAGGCTGTAAGCTGGTTAACATAAAAGTAGGAGTTTCTGGAAAATTTCAACTATATAATCAAGACCTTAGAAATTCACAGCAAGTAGCATAATAAAACGGAAACATAAATTTCAGTGATATTAAATTACAAATTGGCTTGTGTAGCAGACCTATGTGTACACATTTTTCTTTTTCCTAGAACCCTTGGAGGTTTATCTTAAATGGATAGTGTCTGTCTATCAGCGGTTCTGCAATCTGAATATCCAACATGTTTTCTTCTTATTACTCAGGTACGGGACAACGGGTCATATTTTTATATTGACGCTAGTGACGATTCCAAAAGCAGCTGGATGAGGTAAAGCTGTGTTAATGCTGTAAGATTATAATGCATAAATAACTCTCTGAAAACTAACAAAAGGTCCACGCTGCTCACAGAAGGAGGGTCAAGTGATAAAAAAGTATTAGCTGTTGAATGAGCTGATGAAGAAAATGAAAGTACAGTTGGAGGCAGAATAGGCTTCTTGTCAGAAACCATGAAATCAGGCCAAAGCAGAAGTACAGTTAAATCACACTTGTTTAATAATAAAAGTAAAAAGAACAAACGTAGTCAAAACATAGCCAAAGTTCAGTAACCGGAACGGATAGTCAGCCAAGCCAGAAGTCAGGGATCAAAGTAGTGGAACAGCAAGCAGGATCTGGAGCCAGAAGGAATGTCAGCAAAGCAAGTCTTGAACAGGATCGCAAGAGATGTTTCTGTGATGTTGACTAAGGCGAAGGCAGAGCTCCTCTGGACTGGACGGCTTAAGTAGGCAAGATTGACAAGCAGGATATCAACAGCTGAGTAACTGTGGAGAGATAGGAGCTGGCAATTAGCTGACAGCTGAGCGGCCAGCTCAGAGAAGGAAGTGCTGAGCCCAGCCCTGACACTTCTCTGGAGAGAAGTTTTCAGGGATCGCTTAAATGCGGATAGAGTTGGAGATAGTCAGACAGATTGGGGTAGGAAATTCCGAAGGATGGGAGAGGCCGAAGAGAAGTCTTGGAGGTGAGTATGTGAGGAGGTGACAATGGAACTAGACAGCAGGAGGTCTTCAGAGGAGCGAAGAGGAAGATTTGATTCGTATTTTGAGACTAAGTTAGTGATGTAGCTGGGGTTGTGGATGTCTTTGTAAGTTGTTAGTATTTTGAATTTAGTTAGTTGGGTGAGTGGCAGCCAATGGAGGGATTGTGGCAGAGAGGGGTGGCAGACACTGAGTGGTTTGTAAGGTGGATGAGATTGGCAGCAGCATTCATGATAGATTGAATTGGGGATAACTTAGTTAAAGGTAAGCCAATGCTGGAGTTGCAGTAGTCAAGGAGAGAGATAACCAGGGAGTTAATTAGGAGCTTTGTAGCTTCATTGGTTAGGAAAGGGCATATTTTGGAGATGTTGCGGAGGTTGAGGCAGAAAGCTTTGGAAAGTGATTGGATGTGGGGCCGAAAGGAGAGTTCAGAGTCCAGGATAACACCTAGCACCCTGGCATGCGGGGATGGGCTGATAGTTGTGCCATTGATCTTGACAGAGAAGTCAGGGGAAGAGGCATGTCGTGGAGGGAATATCATGAAATATTTTCATGAGACTAGCAGTCAGAGACAGCAGTGCCTTAGATATCACACTACAGATTATACAGCCAAGGGGCTGTCAGCACAGAAGTGCCTAGACACCCTCACATACCAGGAAGTATACTGCAGTTTTTTTAATTCAAGACAAAGGTAGATTTTTCAGGGCACAATTAACATTTCTAGATGTTCCCTATAATGTAGCAACTCTTACTCTAACCAATAAAAGTTTGTGTCTACCTTATATTTTGTCATGAATTTTTCAACATAGGCAAAATCCATGCAAATCTATTGTTTCCAGTAAGTCTTTTCCGACCAATACATTACATTGGAAAAAAAAGACAGAAGAGCACACCTCCTAAGTGCAATATTTATTTTACAAATGGCAAATATATATATATATATATATATATATATATATATATATATATATATATATATATAATATATAATATATATAAACACTCACATCAGGAAATTGATGGTCAGCTCATCTGGTGGAAGGAAACCCATGGGAACAGTCCACACGCCTCTAATCCAGGGGTGTGCACAAACCACGACCACCGGAAGAAGCCGGCCAGTACTGTAGTTTTACATAATGTTTTTACACCAACAACATTTTTATTGTCTGTTATAATCTGTATACACCCTATTACTCATGATTTTGTCCAGGTGAATGGTGTTTGTGTCCCATCCTTCTGCTATTAGCCAGATGACGCTCGCCCCCTTCCCCTTCTATAGCATCACTTGAGAAAGGAGCGCGCATGCTCTGTACGAGCCTCGCCCATGCTCTGAAACGCATTGTGGTTTTTCCCTTCCACCCCGGTGACTTCACACACCTACGGCGCTGCGCTTCAAGCTGGTTCTTCTAGCCAACCCGGAACAACTACAGCACTGGCTGGCTTCTTCTTGCTGCTTCACTGTGGTGGTCGCGGTTTGTGCACATGCCCGTATTAGAGGCGTGTGGTCCCTTCCACCAGATGAGCTGACCACCAATTTCCTGATGTGAGTGTTAATATATATACTTGCCATTTGTAAAATAAATATCGCACTTAGAGGCGTTTTTTCTTTTTTTTTTTTTTTTCTATCTTGTACCAGAGATTTTCATCATCATCATCATCATTAACAAGACTCTGCTATTGACTTTAATTCCCCATATTCCCTGGCATGGACTGTTTGTAATTCACTTTCCATTTTAGTGCATGGTGGTTGTTACACAAACATTCTGTGCATTAACCCCCCCCCCCCCTTTTTTTTTTTCAATACATTACATCGGGCTGGCATTGTGTTCCCTTGGGCACATTCTCTTATAAGGTATTCTGTTCGGTTAATTTTATTAGGTATGTGGCTTGTGCATCAACAGAGGAGGAACACAATCTGACGGTCTTCCAGTATCGGGGAAAGATATACTATCGTTCTTGTCAGTCTATTCCATCAGGAACAGAACTTATGGTATGGATTGGTGAGGAGTATGCCAGAACCCTGGGCCTCAAACTAGGTAAATAAAACTAATATAAATGTATTTAAAATATTGTTACACTTATGTTTAAAAGAGAAGTATGGACTTAGAAAACAAACAATTATACTCACCTAGTAGCCTCAATCCCCCGCCGGCTCTGCAGTGAGACTTGAACGATCAAATACCGCTGATGACTTAGTTCTCCCCCTCCACTCTGATCAGAGAACCGTGACTGTCCTTTTCTGACTCTGCCCCTCCAGCGCTCACTGGAACGCTGGGCTGTGGAGGGGGAGGGAGTGGCTGGCTCAGCCTCTCAGTGGGCACTGAGAGGCTGAGCCAGGTGCTGATGCAGACATCTGGGTGGATCCCGATCATATGGTCGAGATCTTTCCCAAAGCCCGGACCGGCTGAGTGACGTCAGCTGACAGCGGGCTTTGGAAATCCAATTTAGAAAATACTTAAAATCCAGTAATACACTATCTCACCCAGCTCTGCACATGCTCAGTTGCTCTCTATTATTTGGCACTGTGCCGAATTTGTACGGGCCGATCTGCTGACAGCCTAAACATTTACTGCTGTACAGGGGCTCTGGGCTTCAGCAAAATGATGGCCTCCAGCAAGAAAAAGCAGGAACAATACTGGAGGCAATTTACAGCACACACTATTTTTGGTAGCATAATTATTAATGTGGAATGTACAGTGGGGAAAATAATTGATCCACTGCAGATTTTGTAAGTTTGCCCACTTACAAAGAAATGAAGGGTCTATAATTCTTATCATAGGTGTATTTTAAATGATAGAGACAGAACATCAACCAAACATCCAGAAAAAAACACGATACAAATGTTAAAAATTGAGTTGCAGTTTAGTGAGTAAATTAAGTATTTGATCCCCTACCAACCAACAATAATTCTGGCTCCCACAGACTGGCTGCAGTATGTGCTCATGTACACAGATTAGTCCTGTCAATTCAAGAATGTGCTCCTAACGACAACTCGTGTGTGTGTGTGTGTATAAAAGACACCTGTCCACAGGATCCCTTTTTCTTCACAAATCTACTCCCCCTGTGCCAGTGCTTACCGTTACCATCTATCCCTGCCCTAGGAAAAATTGCAGTAATTTTAGGTGCACGGAAGCATGGGGCATGGCATCTGTCTCTACAATTCAGCTCTTGGATACTGAGCAGAAAATCAACAAAAAGTAAGAGGTAAAGACAGGTATAGTCATTGGAGCCTAGCTCAAGATACATTTTTTGCATCCTTGTTTTTTTTTTTAACCGTTTGCCACCCACCCACAGTACATTTACTGCAGGCGGGTGGCACAGGCAGGCAGGATGACATGTACGTCATCCAACCTGTCCCGGACTGGGGGCGTGCAGTATGCCACTGCCGTGACCGCTGTGTCCACCGGTTCCCGGTGCCCAGTCGCTTTCAGTGGCCTAGGGATCATGTTCTTGCTATGCGATCACATGATCACAATGTCCAAAATACTGTTATAAATTTAATTTTATTCATAACTGTGTTTTCTATAGAGTGATGATGTGATTGGTCCACAGCTATCACATGGTACCTGGGCCAATCACACCACCCTGTACAATGTGATTAGCTGCAGCCAATCACAGATCACTAGTAAGATCACTAGTAATCAGAGTGACTTGGTAACATTAAAAATGAGATCGCTGTATGGCTTTGGTTGACTGTACTTTTATTGTGTTTTCTAGGTGAGCATTTTAAATATGAATTTGGGGAAAAGGAACTGCTGATGAAGTTGTTCCAAGATTTACAGATAAAACCATTGGATCACATATCAAGTCAAAACCAATACCTCTGCAGTGATATGGTCAGCCCTATAATGCAGTCACATAAACCAAGCTATCCAGTAAACAACATCGGTCACTCTTCTGGATTTCAGCTGCTTGAAGGAACTCAGAACCTTGTTAGCCTTGGCCGCGCTCAGAGCCGTTATTGGACTTTTTTTGGCTTCCAAGGCGATGCCTATGGTCGGATAATTGATAAAACTAAAATAATTTGCAAAATCTGTGGTGTTAGACTTTCCTACAGCGGCAATACAACTAACTTGAGACAGCATCTTATTTATAAACATAGACGAGAGTACAATGAACTGGTGGGAACCCAGGGGGCAGTAGTTGACCCTCAAAAAAGTGTAGAAGTTGTTCCACCCCGTGAAGTTGCTTCTAGGGCTGTGGTGGCTCCTACAGTGGGAAGAACAACCAAAGCTGTGGCAGATTTCATTGTCCGTGACCTGATGCCTGTTGAAATAATTGAAGGGGAAGGTTTTACTCATATGCTGTCAGTACTGGACCCGAATTACAAACTACCAGCAGCTTCTTTTCTGGCCCATACCATTTTACATGAGATGTATGTCCAAGCGAAAATAAAAGTGGGAGAGGTGGTGAAGAATCTACAAGACTGTTCAGTAAGCCTGGACCTATGGAAGCACAGTGGTTCTTTGTCCTACCTCACTCTCATTATCCATTACGTTGATGAAGGATTTGAATCTAAGAACATGGTGCTATCCAGTAGGGTTGTCTCAGAAGACCTTTCTGAAGATAGCCTGAAGTCAGTCCTCCTTGATGTAGCAGAGGAATGGGGGATACGGGAGAACACATCCTATGCAGTCGGGCTCAACAGTCCCTCTGTAAAATCAGCAGCCTCAAAGGTGGGTTGGAAGTCTCTGCCATGCGTAGGACAGGTTCTTCGAGGCTGCATTGAAGCTATTCTTCAACACCACACAATACAGACAACACTGGATAGATTCAGAAGACTGATAGCCACTGTTTTCTCATCAACTACTCAGAATGAAGAGTTGACCACCCATGGTCCCGTATTAAAGGTGCATTTGAAAATGTTCCTTCGTGATGGAACTAAATGGTACAGCATTTACACTTTATTGCAGAGCATTGTTGACCATTCCAAGTTTTTTAAAGGTCTCATTGAAACACTGAATGAAGACGGCATAGCTTTGGAGTCAGGGGACTGGTCAATTCTCCAAGATGTCGTAGACATCCTTAAACCTTTAGCTATTGCTACCTCAACTTTTACCAAAGATCAGTTTGCTGGGTTATCCCTGGTGAAACCCGTGATAACCAGCTTATTGTATAAACACTTGGCATCTAATGAGTGGGATTCAGACTTTTGCAAGAACATTAAAAAGGCCATACACGAAGAACTGAGTTTTAGGTATTCCGACAGCGAGGTCAATCAGGTTCTCAATTTGGCATGTGCCTTGGACCCTCGTTTTCGTGGCCTTGACTTCCTCAGCCAACCAGACCGTGTAGAGACCCTTCATTTACTGAAGCTCGAAGCGTCAAGTCTGGCAAAGACACAGCCAACTGAAACTGCTTGTGTTACACCTGATCCTCAAAACACAAGGCCAGCAGCGAAAAAACCCAAGCAAGATTCTGGCATTGAGTTCCTCTTGGGAGACTTGTGTAGTGTAAGAAATGCTTCAGGTAGCACAGTTAACCAGCAGGCAGAGCAAGAAATTAGTAGCTTCCAAACAAGTGAAGCTTCCTCTTTATGCCAGGACCCGTTGCAGTGGTGGAAAATGCATTATACCCAATACCCACTTTTGGCCCGGGCAGCACGTAAATTCTTGGCCATCCCTGCTACTTCTGTACCCACAAGCTGGCTGTTTACAGATGCTGGCTTGACAGTTTACAGGAAGCGGTCAGCTTTGACTGCGGAGCATGTAGATATGCTAGTCTTTCTAAATGGTAATAGATTACTTCTCTAAACTGGTACTGGTTGGTCTTTCACATCTGTGCCTCTCCTATCCCCATCTTGGCCACCATTTGCAAGTGGCACACTGTGTTTCCTACAGGTCTGATCTAGTGCTTCCAGAGCTATCCTAATAAGAACGAGCTATTTGTTTTTGGTCTAAACCAGTATATAGATATTTAGCCAGTATATTACTGGGAATTTTAACAGAGAGACTTGGACTTATTAACTTTAAAATAACAATTGCTTCCTTTATACTCAAAAATGCATAGGGAGAGTTTTGTAAAGAGTGGTGCAGAGCACTTTCTTGCAAATTATGCATATTTCTGTGCATACTTCAAGAGTTGCTATAGTAATGTATGTGAAGTTGAGGTTAATAGTCTATATAGCAGCAATTGTGTAGGGAAATGTAAAAAAAAAAAAAAAAAAGCGAAGTAGGTTTTAATTTATGTGCTTTTGTTAATTGCAGTCTACACAATTACAAGATATGTGCATAAGCAAAAAGAAATTGCAAGAAAACAACAAAAGATTGCATAAATGCACCAAAATAATGCTGCCCAACTCTTTATAAACCTCCCCAAGAGTCGTTTAAGGTCCAATTCTATTCCTAATTGCAATTTGAAGGAAAATTTGGAAGGAACATAATTGGCTATTATTATTTTGTATGAATTTACATACCTTACAGTATTTTAAGTTATGCTTGTGTGGAAAGGGTTTGTTAAAAGAAATTTCTTATGGTTTGTCCCATTCAAAATTATTTTTAGAGCATATGTGTATTGCAATAATGATCAATTTAGTGCCAACCGCGCCATACTTTTACAGGGATATCCTCTAATTAATCCCCCTAATTATACCAAAGCGACTGATCACAAAATAATATAAAACAGTGTTACCAGGTCCTGCTTTCTACCCAAGGCTGATACTGTGAATTTGGGAATAATAATATATATATATATTATAAAATAATATAATATAAATATATATATTAGAGCTGCACGATTAATTGTCAAGAATCGTTATCGCGATCTTGACTAAGGTGTTTCACAATTCTTTCTATGCAAATAATTCTCTCTGCTCTTCTGAAGCCACAGCTGACAAAAGAAACTGGGCAGTCTGCCAAGAATCAAAACATTCTTTATCAGTTGAACTTAGGTATAAAAATTGTAACAATTTGTCAATGGGATAGACTTTGTGTGTAAGTGAAAAAAGTTTAACCACTTCCCTACCCGCCTATAGTCAAATGACGTCCACAGATGGGATCTCCCATCCTGGGTGGACGTCATATGACGGCCTCAGGTTCCCGGCCGCCTAGGGGCCGCGCGTGCCCGCCGCGTTGCTCGGGACCCGGTGCGTGTGCCCGGCGGCCGCGATGTCCGCCGGGCACCCGCGATTGCCCGTTAACCGGGCCGGACCGTGGATCTGTGTGTGTAAACACACAGATCCACGTCCTGTCAGCTCAGAGGAGAGCGATCTGTGTTCCCAGAACGGAGGAACACTGATCGGTCTCCTCCCCTTGTGCGTCCCCGCCCCCCTACAGTTAGAAGCATTCCCTAGGAAACACATTTAACCCCTTCCCGCCCCCTAGTGGTTAACCCCTTCACTGCCTGTCACATTTACACAGTAATCAATGCAATTTTATAGCATTGATCGCTGTATAAATGTGAATGGTCCCAAAAATGTGTCAAAAGTGTCCGATGTGTCCGCCATAATGTTGCAGTCACGAAAAAAAATCGCGATCGCCGCTATTATTAGTAAAAAAAATAATTTTTTTTTAAAAAATGCCATAAATCTATCCCGTATTTTATAGACGCTATAACTTTTGCGCAAACCAATCAATATACGCTTACGATTTTTTTTTTTTTTTTTTTACCAAAAATATGTAGAAGAATACGTATCGGCCGAAACTGAGGAAAAAATTAGTTTTTTTAAAAAAAAAAATTAGGATATTTATTATAGCAAAAAGTAAAAAATATTGTTTTTTTTCAAAATTGTCGCTCTTCTTTTGTTTATAGTGCAAAAAATAAAAACTGCAGAGGTGATCAAATACCACCAAAAGAAAGCTCTATTTGTGGGGAAAAAAGGACGTCAATTTTGTTTGGGTACAACGTCGCACGACCGCGCAATTGTCGTTTAAAGTGCGACAGCGCTGAAAACTAAAAATTGGTCTGGGAAGGAAGGGGGTGAAAAGGCCCGGTATTGAACCGGTTAAACACTAAACCTTTTTCTGACATTTGTTGGTTTCAAGATAAAAATCAATATTTTTTGCCAGAAAATTACTTAGAACCCCTATATATATATATATATATATATATATATATATATATATATATATATATATATATATATATAATATATATATATATTTTAGTAGACACCCTAGAGAATAAAATGGTGGTTGTTGCAATATTTTATGTCACACTGTATTTGGGCAGTGGTCTTTCAAATGCAATTTTTTTGGAAAAATTACTTTAATGCATTAAAAAAAAAAAAAAAAACTAACCAGTAAAGTTAGCCCATTTTTTTTTGTATAATGTGAAAGATTTTACATCATGAGAATCGTGATCTTTTTATTCTAAGCAAAAAAAAATTGTGATTTTAATTTTGGCCAGAATTGTGCAGCTCTAATATATATATATATATATATACATATATATATATATATATATATATTTATACTAATTAAGTCCACCAGCTCTAAAAAAATATATATATATTTAGATATTTTAAATTGCTGGTGGACTTAATTGGTTTAATTGGCACCAGATGCCCTGTCCCATTCACCCGCTATTACTGTTGCAATGCCAAATCCTGCTCATATTATAAAGACGAGCACACATACACACATACACAACAAGCTGCTAGGTTTGTTGATCGTTCTCCTTGCACAAGCTAAAATACAAAAGCAAGTTTCTCAGAATAATAACCTCCAGCATTCACATACACGTGTTCTAATCTCAAGTGTCCAGCAGCAAACATATTCAAAGTAACCTTACCCAAATTAAACTAGCAATTTTAATTCTTCTTAAAGCAGAACTAAACTGTACCTGAGCATCACAAAGTGAAAATGCTATTTTATTCATTTTTAACATTCAAAGCAAATTCATCCATCATCTCTTCATACTTTATTTTGTTGAGAAGTCGCATTGAAAACCACCCACCCCTAGCATTTATAATTGTGGCCATTTTAAGTAAGGGCAGATGATTCATGTAGTATTTGCTTTCTGAAATCCATCTGCCCTTAGATCAGGCATGCAGGAAGGAGGGTGTGCTTAGCTGAGAAAGCCCCTCCTCCAGATGAAAAAAAAAAATGCTACTGCAGACTCCTGGGATGTATGACATAATTTTGGCCTAGGCCAGGAAGCGACTGAAGAAATGTAAAAAAAATAAAGGTAAAACAAGAAAATATATTATACATTCCTATCTAATTACGAATGCTAGCAGCAAAAGGATTAAACATAGTTAATGTTGATTGAGAGAGTTTAGTTCCACCTTAAAGAGGACCTTTGAATAACTTTGAAAGTTTGCATACATACATACATATGTAGAGCAACGGTGTTACTGTCTGAGGGCCGGTTCACACTCCTGTGATGCCATCACATGTCTCCCGGTGGCAGTTCACACTGCCCTATGCGAACTGCTGGGAGTGTCAGTTAAAAGTTAATGATACCCCCAAATCAGTGCACATATCGCAGTGCGATCTGCAAACTTGGACAGGATTTGGATCGCATGGGTGTGAACACCCATGCGATCCGATTCTGCTGCGGACCAAAAAAGAGTCCTGTGCGAGTTTCTTCTGAATGCGATGCAAATTCAGCCTAAATATCTGTGTGCCTGAAATCGCATCGCACGGACATCGCATGTGATTTGCACTGCAGTGCGAATCACATGCGATCTCTCACCATGCAGCAGTGTGAACTGGCCCTGCGAGGAAATATCAAGGAGAATTATTTTAGCATACTGCAAGCAAGATAAAGTATTTTCCCAGTTTCCCTTTCAGTAGTCCTCTCTCCGACTGTACGTTGTAGCTTTGTTGCAATTTTGTTACTTTTTGACAGCGCCTCATTGTGCCATTCAGAAAAAGTACTGCAGGGAGGATCTGGACAGTAGCAACCAAGAATGGTTCTAAGCTGTAGTTAATAATGTCAATGGAATCCTGGAGTGCAGCAAAATTACAATCCATCTTATGCTTGTTTGACTTAAAGTGGTTGTAAACCCTCACATATACCTGGTGAATGGACTATCCTCAGGTGATACAGAGATGAATCAGATCCTCCTACATAAGTTGTATCTGTCTATCTGCAGTCTTCTCTTCTCTACACCTTTTCAAAGTGCTGAATTTATAAGCTTCTCTGAGTGTTCAGAAAAAAGCGGGCTGAGAGCTGAAGTTACACTCTACAGAGCTTAGCGAGGAGAGCTCTGAAAGCTGATTGGAGGGAAGGGATACACCCCCCTTCACATAACACACAAGAACAAAGCTGAGGCTGCCAGTTCAGCTGGAGCTCCCCCCTCATCACCATTTTTCTCTTAGTGTCAGGAAAACTTGTCAGATAGCTGAGGAACAAAACAGCAGACAGAAATGACACTTAGTGCTCTGGATTGAGACAAATAAGCACTGTAGAAGGATATGCTTTGCTCATATTTCATGTCTGAGGTTTACAACCACTTCATCAAATGTTTCTTTTAATCTCCAGATTAGAAAGTGCATGTTGCACTTTGTCCCGTTTTTTGTAGGTAGTCTGGGTACTGAGCTAGTGTGGTCAACAGTTCCCCTCTCCTCCATTGCTGTTTGACCACACTGCTTTCAAGGAGACAAGAATTTCAAGGGTTGGTTCACACATAAAAAATGAATAGGCAACTACCACCATGCACCCTCGTCCCCGCTGCATTTACCTTTGTCAGTGATTAGCTGTCAGTGCCCATCCGGCAGTCTAGGGATTTGAAGCTTCTGCTCATCTTCCCCTTCTTTCTGTAGGGCTTTCGGGACAGATCAGAACAATTTTGATTGGCCAGTGCTGGCATGTGACAGCTTTGTCGAATTGGAACTGCTCTGATTCATCCCAGAAGCTCTACAGAAAGAAATGGAGCAAGGATTTCAAATCCCCGGGTCGCTACACTGGATGTGGGCACTGACAGAAAATCGCCCACAAAATTCAGTTCAGTGGGAGTGGGGAGGGTGTAGGGTGTCAGTTCACATTTTCATTTTTTAAAGGGTAAAGTGAACTTATACTTTAAGGATTTTTACGTCACATTTTTCTTCACTTGGGGCTTTCCCAGAAACCAGGCATGCCAGGGCAGAAAATCACAGCTTCATTGGTTGGCCGGAGGCAAGGCAGCCCAGCTGCATAACATCATGCATTTACATGGTGTTGTAGTCTTGTTGTGAGCACCATAACAACCTGTGATGCCACTTGACCCGGCTGCTCCCACTGTCATGGAAACAGATGACTTTGTGCTGCTTAGCTACATGCATCCACGCAACCAACCACCAGGTGGCAGATCCAGCCGAGCCTGTCACTGACAAAACAAGGGCAAATCAGGGTGACTGGGTACGAGCTTGGTCTGTTTGTGAATGATGTCAGCAATCCCAATAGGCGCACTCACGGAATGGTGGGCGGTGGTAACTGAGCCTAACAGTAGTACCGCCCACAAATCGGGCTTCTGCCTGGTGGGGAGCTGACAGCCAGGAATTCAACTAACAGTCCAGTAAAAGTTCACTTAAGAGGCAACGAAAGTAATTTATACATCATTGTTTTGAGCGGTATTTAAGTTTTGAATGCTCATGAGAGTTCTTCAAGCAAAGTAGGTTCTGACTTGCTGTTCTGGATTACTACATTATACACTTGACTCCTTGTATCGTTTACTGGACAAGCCCAAAACTGTGATACAGTTTCCATTTACTTTTTTTGTTTTTTTGTCAACCCTGCCCCTTGGCCACCATTCTCCTATGTGTGAGGATGATGTCTGCACTCCTCTGAATCCACCTGGGACATGCACGTCAGGATACTTCAGGTTCCATACAGGGGCTATAGGAAGGTGGACTCAACGATGTGTCATCAAGGGGCTGGGCTGCCTGAACCAGGAAAAGGCAAACGACTACTGATGACGTCACCAACGCTGATGGCAGCGAGGGAAAACGTGTAGAATGGCTGGATTCCCTGGCTGGTGAGTATGTCAATTGTGCATAGCGCCAGCAAAAAAGGTAAGAGGCCAAAAGTTCTTTATGGGTCCTAACTAAGAACCCATACAGTATTGGGGTGCATTTAATGCATTAAGGCACCCATTTATTTGAAAAGGCTTCCAGCACACTTCAACACAGCAAATCTCAAACATTCACAATTTTTTATGATTCGGGGTAACGTACGATAAATTGTTACTGTAGGTTGTGGTTCACTGCAGAGCAGGATCATTAAGGATCGTTCAAACAACGGCTCTGCACTGTGGTACGCATGTTGTCGTGCAATGTGGTAACATGCAGTGTAGTGTGTGTTACTGAATGCTTTCACAACGCATACATCAGAATAGATCCTATCTGACTGTTGTTTTAGTTTATTACATGCACAGTGAAAGTCATTATTGCTGAAAATTTGTTGAAATTTTTCCCATCAGAACTTTGAGGCTAAAAAGATGAAGCCAATTTTCAGAAATGAAAAAGTAGCATACCCGATGCCAATCAGACTTTACCAGTCTGCCTGTATATTCGCTTGGATATATGTGCAAAACACTACCAGTCATAAGGATTAATATTACTAATTTCGCACTTGTATGTTTAAGTTGGCTTACAAATAGTTGAGTTGATTTGTAAAAGAGCTTGTGGCTCTTTTGGGTGGGGGTGGGGGGCTCCTGCAGCATTGAATCTTATCACAAAGACAGTGCCCCTGCTCATAAAGGTTTTAAAGAGGATTTCCCGTTTAGCTGTATATTTTTCTATGTCCTCCATGGACCTCTTGATAATTAAAAGATAAAGGTTCTGGGCTCTGCAGAATACAAAATGCTGCCACGACTTCTTAATGCCCTTTAACTTCTTTTCTCTGCTAGAGTTTCTGTGTCTTTTGACTAAACAATATGTGTCAGAACCTCTGGACAGTCACATTTATTCCTGTAGCATAGTTCATATCAATCTCTAGAGCAGTAGTCTCTAAACTGTGGCCCAGGGGCTGGATGCGGTCTTTTGCTTGCCTTTTCTCTGGCTCTTGGGCCACTGTTCCTCTCACTGATACGAGACACTATTCCTCCCACTGACACCATCGATAGGGGACTATTTCTCCCACTGACACCATCGATAGGGGACTATTCCTCCTACTGACACCATCAATAGGGGACTATTCCTCCCACTGACACCATCGATAGGGGACTATTCCTCCCACTGACACCATCGATAGGGGACTATTCCTCCCACTGACACCATCGATAGGGGACTATTCCTCCTACTGACACCATCGATAGGGGACTATTCCTCCTACTGACACCATCGATAGGGGACTATTCCTCCCACTGACACCATCGATAGGGGACTATTCCTCCCACTGACACCATCGATAGGGGACTATTCCTCCCACTGACACCATCGATAGGGGACTATTCCTCCCAGTGACACTAATGCGTTGCACTATTTCTCCCACTGACACCAACAATGGAGCACTATTCCTATTGGCTAATGTAGTTTAAGGCTCCATGCACACTTGGCTTAAAAAACATTGCTTCTACAGGAGTTTTGTGTTCTGCCTGTAGAAGCAGCTCAATGTTCTCCTGTGTGTTCATGTACATTAGGATGATTAGAATATTTTGAGCTCACTGTTTAGAGGCAGGAGAAAAAAAACCTTCTGGTTCGCGTTTCTGATTTTCTGGCAGAAAAAAACGTAAAACTCCTAAATTCATCTAAACTTTGTGTAAAAAAAATGCTCTATATGAGCGTTTTATTACTGCCAAGACAACACGTTTTTTTAAGCCCAGTGTACATGGAGCCTAAGGACATACAAAAGAAACCTAAAAAAGTAAAAAATCGCACACCTTTTAATAGAGTGGATCTTCACTGCCTCTGAGCACCACAAACTAAAAACGCTATTCAATTTGCTTTTATTATTCATATATCCATCCATGTCTCTGTTTTATTTTCTTGAGAAATCACTTTGAAAAACACATCCCTAGCATTTCTGGCTGTGGCCATCTTGAGTAAGAACAAATGATTCATGTAGCATTTAACCACTTCAATACGGGGCGCTTGTACACTTTCCTACCCAGATCAATTTTCAGCTTTCAGCGCTCTCACATTTTGAATGACAATTGCTCGGTCATGCGACACTGTACCCAAACAAAATTTTTAACATTTTGTACCCACAAATAGAGCTTTCTTTTGGTGGTAATTGATCAACTTTGGGGTTTTAATTTGTTGTGCTACAAATAAAAAAAAAGAACAAAAATTTAGGAAAATAAAAAAAAGCTTTTTTTCGTTTGTGTAAGTTTTTTTTTTTTCTCCTTTACTGATGAGGCAGTACTGATTGGCACTGATGAGGTGGCACTTATATGCAGCACTGATAAGCAGCACTGATGGGCACTAATAGGTGGCACTGATATACAGCACTGATGGGCACTCATAGGCGGCACTCATAGGTGGCACTGATGGGCACTCATAGGTGGCACTGGAGGGAACATATAGGCAGCACTGATGGGCGGCACTGATAGGCAGCACTGATCAGAGGCACTGGCAGGCATCACCGATGGGCACAGAGTGCCATCCCTAATAGACAATGATTGATAGGTGGGCATGCCTGGTGGCCATGGGTGGGCATCCTTGCTGGCCATGGGTGGGCATTCCTCTGTCAGAGGCTCTTTTCCTAGATCAGAGATGCGTTGTGTCAGACTAACACACCACACCATCGATTGCTGTGCGCCCCCGAGGGCGCGCGGTCGCGGCTTGTCCTGCTGGACGTCATATGACTCCCAGTCAGGATAACTGAACCACTGCCCGGCCATCATTCTGCTATAGGCCGGGCGGGAAGTGGTTAATCCATCTGCCCTTAGCTCATGCATGTATGCAGGAGATTGTGCTTAGTTGAGAAAACCCCTCATCCTCTCCTTCTCTCCTGAAGACTCCTGGAATATATGGCATTATTTGCGTAGACAAGAAAGCAGAAAGTACCTGAAGAAATGTAAAAAAAAAAAGTAAATATAATATGCCTTTCTATCTATTTACTTATGCTAACAGCATGAGAATTAAAAATGGTCAATGTTGATTGAGAGAGTGAAGTTCCACTTTAAAGTGGCCATAGATGACTTGCTTGGACAGTGGGGTTCACTTATTAAAATTGGAGAGTACAAAATCTGTTGCAGCTGTGCATGGTAGCCAATCCGCTTCCAGGTTTTTTTTTTTTTTTTTGTCAAACCTGGATTTAGGCTCCATTCACACTAGCACGTTTTTTGATGCATTTTGCATTTTGCAGAAATGCATGGGAATTTTTTAACATGGGTTCCTATGGAACATGTTCACATCAATGCCTTTTTGTACCTCTGCATTTTTGGAAAGGGTCAGGGACTTTTTTTCATGCAAAATGCAGCATTTTGCATGTAATAGAATTCAATGGACCAGCATCAAAAACGCAAGTGCACCGTTTTTGCAGCGTTTTTACAGTGTTTTTGGCGTTTTTTTAATTTTTAAAATTTTTTTGAGACTGTATACAGTCTCAAAAAAACTGTAAAAAAAAAACGCAAAAATGCTACAAAAACGCTGCTCAAAAACGTGGCAAGCATGACAAAAAAAAAACTCCAAAAGCGCTCAAAAGCAACATGCATAGGTGTGAATCGAGCCTTAGAAGCTGATTGGCTACCATGCACAGCTGCACCAGATTTTGCACTCTCCAGTTTTAGTAAATCTCCCCCCACTGTAGTCTGATAGCGGAACTTCTTCGCTGTCAGAATACGCTGATTGAGAACAGTCTTCCAACAGTCCCATCAGACAGAAGTAGATCTAACGATCAGCTGTTGAATGGGGACGGCCAAACATGGATTGAGCTTTGTCCGGCAGCTGATCCATGTATGGCCAACTTTTATCCTCTTTATCCTAAACCAATCCTGTAACCTGACTTAAAGTGATTGTAAACGATCAGCTTGGGAAAACAATCCATTTAGTTTAAAACTGAAATGAAAGGCAAAAAATTTGTGTGTGTGTATGTATATATATATATATATATATATATATGTATGTGTATGTATGTATGTATGTTTTCTTCCCCCCCTTTTTTATTTTTTTTTTTTTTTATAAGTGATTGTATTCCTTCTGTTCCCTCTGTTCTCAGCTGCATAAGAGCTGGGGGAGGAGAAGCAACAGCACACTGATTTTCCCAGTGAGAAGCTATGCAGAGTGGGCGTGTTGGGATAAGACTGATCATTGGAGGAGAGCAATCTGAATTCCCAGCAGAGCTACAGAACTGACCACGCTGTGCTCTCCGCTTTTAGTGTGGTCAGTTTTTAATAGAAAAGCAAGGGAACTAGCAGGAATGTCAGGGATTTCACACAAAGGAAGCAACACAAAGAGAACAGGAGACTTTTTCATACAAGTACATGGTACAGCAGGCACATATTAGGAATATGAAATGTTGGGGTAACAAACACTTTAAACCTCTAAAAATTCCTACTGTATGTAAACCTTAAAGTGGAGTTCCACCCTATTTTTTCACTTTGATCCCAAGTACTGCTTACCGCTGTGCCAGCAATGTTTGGGAATTTTATTTATTTTTTATAATTTCCAATGTTTAAATTCCTTTTAGGCTTCTGAAGCGCTGCACTTCCGTATTACCTCACCACGATTTATGTGTCATCAATCGCAGCAGTCAATGGGAATCCCCCATGCCACGCCTCGCTTTCTTCACACTGCGCATATGTGAAATCGGGAGGTACATGCTGGTTAGCCAGCAGGCCTTTTGGCGGCTGGGCCTTCACGCCAAGCAGCCGCATTTTTGCGTGCGATAACGCCAACATTGCTGTGCCGAGAACTGGAATTTTTTTTTGTCTTAAACCAACTTCTAACAGTGAATGTGGTTTTCGTTCCAGAAAATCCGTAAACTCTAAATTCGAATGTTGAAAGCAAGCGTTTTTCGAGCGATGTTTCGACAAGTCATCGCATATACTGATGAGAATTTTTGTATGGCCAGCTTTAGAAAGCTAGCAGCATAAATATGAGATTTAGATGTCACAACCAGGATATGGCTAATTGTTTTCATTTGTCTCCGTCTTTTCTGACCTCAGGCTACATGATTGTTCTTGACTGTCTGCTGTCATCTGGTTGATTTGTATTGAGCCGATAGTGTTTAAAGTAAGGGACATAAATATTTTACCTGCTGGGATATCAGTATTCATACTTTTCAGATTGTAGCTCCCAATGACCCACTTACGTACTTGAAAGGGTTTTTTCTTGGTAGTTTAGCACAAATGCTGAAGTCAACCAAAACATCATGAATTATAAAACACGAGTGTTTTTTTTTGTTTTTTACCAGCAAAATAGTAAGGCTACTCCCTGGCATAAGGGGCTATTTTCTTGTCTATTTTTGTGTTGTAAGAAATTAATGTGTTTATTACACAAGAACGTATAGGTAATAATGGACCTCCTAAAGGGTAGAAGCATCCTTTTGTTATTATCTGCCACCATCATTGGTATTTTCTAAATTTATGATTTTTTTTTAGTAGAGGAAGCTATGTTTTTGAAATGATTTATCATACAATACTCCGTATAACTCAAGAATCCATCATAAGTGTGACATACCATCTTATGGGAAGCCTTGGGCAGCAATGGCTGAAAAACAGCATGCAGGGTGTGAAGGGATAGTGTGTGTTTTACCTGACACTATGCTCGGGGAACCATTGAAAATACTACATATGCAGTACTTGTCAGATGCAGCGGTCCCTTGACTTCTGGCCAACTTCATGTATTAGTAATGCAAGATGGTCATTCACCAGTAGAAATTCATTGGAAAAATAATTTATTTTATTTTTTTGGACTGCTTGATTTTCTAATGGCTAGTGGGGCCAATTCAGCTATAGCGGTGTGAGAATTTGAAGGAATAGGATGGAAAATGTTTCTAACAAAATTCTAACTGTGAATCTTACATATTATACTGTGCATATTCTACGTACAAAAGAAACCTATTTAATACGCTTTAGATTCTGTTTAAGTAGCAGGTCTAGACAAAGTTTGAAGGGCTTTCAAACAAAATAGGTTGACTCGATGATGGCAGGAACAAATGCTCTGAGTTACAATTTTTCCGAATTTCCATATGAATGTTTGAACCAAATTTTACTGGTGTATGGCCATCTCAAATCACCCTCTTCAACCTCTTGTCTTCTGTTCTGAGTACTCTGCCCAAAGAGAAAGTAGCAGCCAGCAGAATCAACACATTCCTTTGGCCACTTTCTGTCTAATCTAGGCCTGGATCGGTAGTCTCGTTTTTATTTCTAGCACTTTGCCTGAAGAACATTTTGACAGCTGATGTGAGCTGAATTTATTTTGTAACTGCAGCCCAGTAAAATTTAAAAAGATTGCTATTTAGCACCATTTGCATCTAAATTGGTTAACTATAATGCAGTTACGGAACATGATTTTGTAAGAAAAAAAAATTTTGTGTGGCTTTCTCAAGATTTTAATGTCTTTATTTGTTATTTTATGTTCTGATAACTAAATAAAAAATTGAATGTTAAAAAAAAAAAAAAAAAAAAAAAAAGATTTTAATGGCTACTAGGAAGAATAATAAAAGTAGAACTTCTGGATATAGGCCCTTTCCCCCTAACATGTTCTGTTCTTGACACATTTCATGGTCACCTAATAACAAACTCCTTTTTAGCTGAACACCCACTACAGCTCAGAAATGCATTCATGAAACCATTGTCATTCATTTCATTGTTTTTTAGATGTAGTAATTGGTTTCTTCCAGTCCATTAACTGTGATGGTATGAAGTTAGCAGAAGCCTCGTTTTTTTCTTACCAGTAGTTAACCATTCTTACTGGAAAGTCCACAAGGTATAGTTGTAAAAATGTCCATGATACTTGAATTATTGGTTTACTTTTTGTTTTATATTTAATTTAAGTGTAAATACAAGTTGGTGTATTTATTTTTTATCCGTATTAAGGCATTTATGTAGTTTTGTTAGTGAGTAGGTTTTTTTTGTAGCTTACGATGCTAAAGGGTCTTAGGAAAGTCCCGTAATGTGAATTTTCTTTCTACTAGATAATTTTTAAAGGTTAATGTGTTATTGCCATCACTTTTTTTACTCCCATTATCTAAAAAAATGGCAAGCTGATTAAGAATTCTGAAAGCTCATCTGGGATATAAATTCTTGTGATATTTCTCCTTTTTGCTTTCCAGCCCAATCTTGGGAATTGTTATTCCCCACAATATTATATTATTTTAAAGGTTCAAGACCTAATCGGGGTTCCATTCATGTTAAGGGCATTCTTTGGAGAAGAGCAGCTGTACCACCACACCAAAAATAAAATGCCAAGCATACTGTATATAGTGATGTTTAAGTCAATAAGGACTTGAGGAAAACCTTTAGTGAGAGAAAGACTGCCATTGCTGCCCTTTTTTTTTTTCTTTAATTGGTTTAGAAGACACTAACCTGGAACAAACATGCAGATTAGAAAGTCACAGTGAGGTCACAACTACTAACCTGCATACTACTCTCGGTCAGTGACTTAGAAAGCATTGGAGCCATTGGGTTAAGTTACCAGCCTATTTTCTTTAGTAAATCAACCACATAAGGCAGCACAAGGCTACATTTGCAATGGTATTTTGCCCTGGTACAAATGGCAGCAGCAGGAATCTACTGATTCCTGCTGCTGTTTTTGACGTGTGTGAGTGAATCATTGTGGTCACTGAGCCCATACACTTCAATGACAGTTTGTCGGTGGCTGCAGCTATTTGTGGCTGTTCATATAGCCAGTGATTACCAGTGATCCTTGCTGGATACATACAAAGTAGAATCTGTAGATTCCTGCCACTGGCATTCGCACCGGGGTAAAATGACCGTGCAAATGTAGCCTAACAGTTAAGCACATGGCATTTTTTTCAAAGGAGAGATTGCAGTAGAACTCTAAAGCCGTGTACACACTGATGCTGCGTACACACGAGCGGACTTTTCAACCGGACTGGTCCGACGGACTTTCGACGGACTTTCCGAATGAACGGAATTGCCTACACACAATCACACCAAAGTCCGACAGATTCGTACGTGATGACGTACGACCGGACTAAAATAAGGAAGTTCATAGCCAGTAGCCAATAGCTGCCTTAGCGTCGGTTTTAGTTTGTCGGACTAGCATACAGACGAGCGGATTTTTTGACCAGACTCGAGTCCGTCGGAAAGATTTGAAACATGTTTTATTTCTAGGTCTGTCGGACTTTTGGGGGAAAAAAGTCCGCTGGAGCCCACACACGATCAAATTGTCCGACGGAGTCCGGTCCACCAGACCAAGTCTGCTGGAAAGTCCGCTCGTGTGTACGCGGCATAATAGTTTAAAAAAAAAAAACTGATAATTTCAGTCAGAGCCGCTGTGTAACCATGCATGGTTTGTTCAGTGATCTCTCCTGCTGAGCTGTTGTGTTCTGACAGGTGGGGCGATGTCGGGCTTTTTTTTTTTTTTTTTTACCGGCCATTGTCTGCAGACATTTGGCCCGTGTGTACCCGGCTTAAAAATTTTCTGTACATGTTTCCTTTAGTACAAAAGCACGTTTTGCTTTTTAATGCTTCTTCGCAGTTATGCAACCATACGATAAGTTCAAGGGGCACCCTTTGCAGTTAGCATTGGTGGGAGTGGGGCAGGTGATGGAGCATTTAGAAAAAATTTATTCTCTGTTAAAAAAAAAAAAAAAAAAGTAGGACTCTCTTTGAATTTTTAGTTTAAATTCTTTAAACATATTCCAGGTGCAGCCAGAATAGGTATGTCTCTTGCCCACATGCTGCAGAGAAACACCATTCTGTTTTTGTGTGGGAAGCAGTGGTCTCTCTACAGCAGTCCAATGAGCCCCCTGCTGAGAGCTGTCCAATTGGCCATGAGCTTGAGTGTTGCTGATTGCAGAGTTCTAGGTCTGATTTAGCAGGGAGCATGTCGGACCTCTACAAAGAAAAGCACTGCTTCCACGCAGAGAGCATCATTTACTGCACCATACTGGCAGGGGACAGGCTTTTGTACTCAGACTGTGTAGAAAAGCCTTAGAACCTTATATCAGTGTCTGAAGAAAACAAACTGTCATGATGGAAACACCTTATTGGGTGCTAGGTTAGGTATTTAGCTGACTTAACCCAAAAGTTAATTTAAGTGGTATTGGGCTACAACTTTGCTATGTATTCATGATGAGCTTAAAAAAAAACCTTCTTGCCTGACCTTCCAGATGGTGCTATTACATTTCTTCTATGCTTTGGTAAGCACCATTTTGCTGTTCTCTGAGGGGTAAAACCATTAGCAATTTAGTGTAATCTTGTTTACAGAAGAATCTATACCATGATAAACTGATCTCACGGAATGTACCTCATGTCAGTGTCACTGAATGTGATTTATCAAGGTAAATTCAATGCTGATACTTCATCCACCCTGTTCTTTTAAGCACAAAGATTTGTGATTTTATTATTTCTGCATTAAAGTAGTTTTTTTGTTTTTTCTCTTTGTATTTGGATCATGAGAAGTATTTGTATGTATTTGTACATTTTGTCACTTCTCTAGCTGGTAATAATGACAGAGGGCAAGCTTTATTAAACAGATGCCCTTGGTGTAAATTATATAAATTATAAAGTGTAAGGTAGAAGTCAAAGTTTTGATAGAATGATTATTACATAAAAAAAATGATCATTGTTTATTTTAGGCTGCCTATAAGAATATATTATATGTGAAATCAGTTTCTAACTAGATTAAGTAGCTTTCAGTTCTGAACACTGCTTTTATGTTTTACTGAAAAAAAACATTATGCTGGTATTCCTATGGGAACCAATAATATATCTGCTAAGCATTGTTACAACCTCCACAGGCAAAGCGGATGTAATCATTGGGTTCAGCCAAGTTGCCACTCCCCTGCGATGCTCTAGTTCCTCTGGGGTCTTTCAGGATTCTGCGGGGCTCACTGAGAATCACTTCTTTCCAAACGACCATTTTGGAGGCTGCTATGTGATAATGTATTTTCCTGTTTTTAAACAGCATTATCTTTATTACACGGTGTTTTAGAAAATACATAGAATCATTGAGTCTTTATGCCCCAGATGAACGCTAACATCCCAACTCATTCTAACATCCCAACTCATACAGTCTAGGGCCAATTCTGCAAGGAAGCTAATAATCCTGACAATATGTTTTGGCACTGTGGGGGAAACGAACACCTGAAAGACATCTAAACAATCACAGCAAAAACTTGCAACCTGCACCATCCCCGTATCTGGGCTTCATTGAACTAATGAATCCTCTTGATGAAAACCTTTATATTTTATTATAGCAGTCATCACAAAAAGATTACTGTCATCCATCTACTTTCCATTCCTTTTTATGGCTGAATCAATACTTGGGTCTCTATAGCCTATAGATTACTTAGAAGCTAGGAAGTATTGCTCAGGGACTCCCGTTCAGGCAGTACATTGGTCCTCCGTGGCTTAGATAGTTCCATCTACAAGATGGTGGTTTGTACTGTGTGTATGAGGTAAGGGCAGGTTCATTGTTGACAAACTTTTCTCATGATATTTCTAGGGGACTCCACAGCGTCACAGATCAAACCAACTGCTGGGTCTGTTACCAAGCACTTTGCTTGTTGAATTTTCTTTTTATGTTAAGAATAATGCACTTGGTGTGTTGGGTTGTAGGTCTGGTACCTCTGACAGTACAAACTCACCCCTGGAGTCTATAAAAGAAATAAGAGAAAAGTGGGTGATATAGCCCATCAACCTCCACTTCCTACGAAATGACCTGTTTTGGATGCGCCCTTTAATGTTCTTGAGGCTAGTCTGTAGTGATTCGGCTTAGATTACTCTTCATCTGTGTTGCCCCCCATTCATCTTATGTTTGTCAATTCTCTCAGCTAAAGGAACCTTGTTCCATGAACATGTCAAATAAACCAAAGAATGTTGTGAAAAATACAGCAATGACTAATAAACTACTGCTTCCTTTTTAAATGATGTTGTTTAATGCATGTAAAGATGGAATGATAAGCTGTTATACTTAGAGAACTTTAGGTGAAAATGAAAAATGTATAAGGATTATTATGTGGATGTCTGTCATTGAGGTTCTTGGTAAGATTGTTAGGAAGCCATTTAAACTGGATACACATGTTCATTGCCTTGAACCTAGAGATAATCTATACTACTTTGCATTATTTTGCAAATTAAATGTTTAATTGACACCTTTATTGGCTATTTGATCAAATAAACATTTCCTGTTGGGAACACTGGATAAACCTAAGTGCAGGAGCATGATCATAATTAGTAGCTCAGCCATGCTACTAAAATCACTAACAATTAATCACTAAGAGTATCGATTTTTGTTTCTTTTACTCACATGCAACAAATTACTTCTTATGCCACAAGCTAGCATATAGTAGTTAGTCTAGGTGTTGGATGCCTGGTTCCTCACTGTGCATTGTAGTTCCTTCCAACGGCCTGTGTCCTGTAGTGACATAGAGGCCAGCAAAGGAAACTATGGAACACAATAGGGACATTTGCATAATAAACTCCTGAAAGTGTTTGAACTCAAAAGATGTTTTAGCAAACTTCACTCTTTAACCGAGTGGAGTTCTGCGGTGCAGGCAGTGGGGCAGGAAAACATTAATTGATTGCTGTGCAAGGAGGCATTTGTTTTAGATTTTAAAACTAGCCATAAAGGTTCTCTAACTCCTTTCTGCCCACCCTGGCGTCCCTTTAACTGGCCTATACCTGGAGGATGGGAAGATCTACCTAATCAAATGACCACTGCGTATTGGCTGTCACAGTGCAAACGCAATATTCCCTATGCACACATTCATGGAAATGGCTGTAGTAATGCTGGGTGCTGTAATGACCACCGATTGGAAACCGTAGACAATCGGAGTGAAGAAATGTCATCAGCACACTGATTCCTCAAAAGGGTTTAAAGCTTTATTCAGATGGTCACACGGTACACAACGGCAATGTTTTCGGAGACACGCAGGGCCCTTTCGCCTGACAAAGGGGCCCTGCATGGCTCTGAAATGTTGCCGTTGTGTACCATACTACCATGTGAATAAAGCTTTGGGCCCTTTTGAGGAATCCTTGGTGTTCTGATGACACTTCTTCACTCTGGCTGTCACAGTGGTCATGTGATCTGGAGCCAATCATTGGTACAGTAAGTCCCCTACTTACGAACGAGTTCCATTCCAAGAGCTTGTTCATAATTCCAACTTGTTCGTAAGTCCAACAAAGATCAGCTCTTTCAGAAAATGGATGCGAGGACTAATCGGTGTGTTCTGGTGGGGGTAATCCCCCTGTCAGAACACAATAGCACAGCAGGAGAGATCTGTCTGTTCTTTCATTCAGCCTGTTAAGTTGTGTACCCAGCTTTACATAATTGGACATGCAAACACATGTTTGCATCATTGAAAGTTCGCAAGTTGAACGTTCGTATGTAGGAGACTTGCTGTATAGACCAAGAGCTTAGTCTCTGTGCTGGGAGCACACTCTTAGTACAGAAATCTCTGCCACCCATAGACGCGTATGTGTGGCTTGTGGGCGTTAAGGCCGAATACAGTACCTTGCATATCTTTTCATGTGACAACACTGAAGAAATTACACTTTGCTACAATGTAAAGTAGTGAGTGTACAGCTTGTATAAAAGTGTAAATTTGCTGTCCCCTCAAAATAACTCAGCACACAGCAATTCATGTCTAAAGTGCTGGCAACAAAAGTGAGTACACCCCTAAGTGAAAATGTCCAAATTGGACCCAGAGTGTCAATATTTTGTGTGGCCACCATTATTTTCCAGCACTGCCTTAACCCTCTTGGGCATGGCGTTCACCAGAGCTTCACAGGTTGCCATTGGAGTCCTCTTCCACTCCTCCATGATGACATCACGGAGCTGGGGGATGTTAGAGACCTTGCGCTCCTGCACCTTCAGTTTGAGGATGCCCGATACATGCTCAATAGGGTTTAGGTCTGGAGACATGCTTGGCCAGTCCATCACCTTTACCCTCAGCTTCCTTAGCAAGGCAGTGGTCATCTTGGAGGTGTGTTTGGGGTCGTTATCCTGTTGGATTACTGCCCTGCTGCCCAGTCTCTTAAAGCGGGGTTCCACCCAAATTTTGAACAATATCTGTATGTATTCTCTTCCTTGCCTAGATGCTGACATGCCGTTTAAAAAAATTTAAATCGCCGTAATTACCTTTTATTTTTCTATTCTTCTTTACACTTCCTGGTTCTCCTCCCGTGGGAGTAGGCGTGTTTCTAGCCTCTCCCAGACTCCGCACAGAATCCTGGGAGCTAGTCTCAAGCTTCCCAGGATGCCACTGAGCATGTGCGGGAAGGAGCAGTGAATGCTGGGAGCACAGCATTCACCACATCCAGGAAATAAATGCTTGTGGGCTTCAAATGCCCACAATGAAGATGGAAACCGCCTGCAGTGAATAATATAAGTTATTCTTTCTGACGAAATCTGACACAGGCGGACATATTACACACAATATGTGAGTATGTAATGCTGAGAAGAAAAGTTTGTGAATGAACTAAAAAAAAAAAAAAAACCATAGATAGGTGGACCCCCGCTTTAAGGGAGGGGATCATGCTCTGCTTCAGTATGTCAAAGTATATGTTTGCATTCATGGTTCCCTCAATGAACTGTAGCTCCCCGTTGCTGGCAGCACTCATGCCGACCCAGACCATGACACTCCCACCACCATGCTTGACTGTAGGCAAGACACACTTGTCTTTGTACTCCTCACCTGGTTGCCGCCACACACGCTTGACACCATTTGAACCAAATAAGTTTATCCTGGTCTCATCAGACCACAGGACATGGTTCCAGTAATCCATGTCCTTAGTCTGCTTGTCTTCAGCAAACTGTTTGCGGGCTTTCTTGTGCATCATTTAGAAGAGGCTTCCTTCTGAGACGACAGCCATGTAGACCAATTTGATGCAGTGTTCGGCATATGGTCTGAGCACTCACAGGCTGACCTCCCATCCCTTCAACCTCTGCAGCAATGCTGGCAGCACTCATACATCTATTTCCCAAAGACAACCTCTGGATATGATGTTGAGCACGTACACTCAACTTTGGTCGACCATGGCGAGCCCTGTTCTGAGTGGAACCTGTCCTGTTAAACCACTGTATGGTCTTGACCACCGTGCTGCAGTTCAGTTTCAGGGTCTTGGCAATCTTATAGCCTAGGCCATCTTTATGTACATCAGCAATTCTTTTTTTCAGATCATGAGGTGCCATGTTGAACTTCCAGTGACCAGTATGAGAGAGTGAGAGCGATGAAACCAAATTTAACACACCTGCTCCCCATTCACATCTGAGACCTTGTAACACTAATGAGTCACGTGACACAGGGGAGGGAAAATGGCTAATTGGGCCCAATTTGGACATTTTCACTTATGGGTGTACTCACTTTTGTTGCCAGCAGTTTAGACATTAATGGCTGTGTGTTGAGATATTTTGAGGGGACAACAAATTTACACTGTTATACAAGCTGTACACTCACTACTTTACATTGTAGCAAAGTGTCATTTCTTCAGTGATGTCACATGAAAAGATATAATAAAATATTTACAAAAATGTGAAGGGGTGTACTCATTTTTGTGATATCCTGTAAGCATTACGTGGATGGCAAGAGGTTAAACTATGCTTAAATGTGTGTAACTTAAAGGAGAAAAGAAATGTTAACGCCTTCACAATGCCTCCTGATTGCCCCTTAAAGTGGAAGTAAACCCTCCTAACATTTTCAGTCAAGGAAGCTGCCATCTTGGCCTCTGTTTAATCTTCAACTGCCATGATGCTGCACATGTGATCAGTTATGACACCAGCCATTGGATGGTTTGACAGTTTGGTTGAGAGCACAATCAATGTGACAGTTAGCAGCCAGCATGCTGGGAATGTAACTGCTTTTTGAAACTGACGAGTTTACTTACGCTTTAAGTGGGCTTTAATGCTGTGAGGTGACACGGCTTCTCTTTTGTGTGACCACTGTGAACTTTTTCTTGCTGCTGCATATGTGTGTGTTATGCTGTTGGCAAGAGATTAATAGCGGCTAAACGGTACCCTAAATTTTTTGCTTTCTTGTCTTGAATTCCACCCTAAAAAATAGCAGTGCCCTTCTTTGTGTGTGAGTGTTCTTGACCAACTCCTGTGTCTGCAGCCTCACTACTGTATTTCTGCAGTGTGGGTCATGGACACTGCTGCCTCTGACTGTTAGTCTCACCAAACTTAAAGAAAAACTAAGGCCGTTCGAATCTCCTGCTGAACCAGCTGAGATTCGAACAGCTAATGGGCAGGCTGAACGTACTAGTTGATCGATCAATCAACTTGGGTACAACCAGCCTGCTGGATTCTCTTATGATTATCGCTAGCAGCTGCTATATCCATTATAAATAATCACGGTCTTCTCCTGGCAGGGACAGCTTTCCTCGTCTGCCCCCACTGGGAGAAGACAATTGCTCAGCAGGAGGGATTCCCCTGTCAGCACTGTCTGTGCTGATGGGGGAATCGTGCAAATTTCTTTCCAGCAACCAGTGGCGGCAGGAAAGAAATTTGCACTGTGTATGGGCTGCCTTAGTGATGTTGCTAATGTGATGCTTTTTGCTGGAGGTTCTGGCATGTGAAAGCCAAACCCTGCCTCTACCACAATGGCTGACCCCACACAGAGACAAAGTGTAGAACAATGCATGAGCGGTCAGGGATGGGGAAATGATCAGCTGCAGGGAGACCATAGACAGCAATAGTAGCTAGTCCTTTGCTTACATTTTTTTTTAAGCACAGCTTCCAGAGTGCAGTTACTCTTAACAGAAGCCACACAAGTTGAGAAAATTGTGAAAGTGTAAGGGGCATTCCATGCTCTAAAATCTTTTGATTATCTGAAAAGATCCTCCTAGTAATTCTGTAGTTTCTTTTAAGTGTAAATATGTTTTTAAAATTGGAACTTGTTTGGTGTCACTAAACTAAGTCTTGTGCACCTAGTTTGACAGGTATGTGAAGCCAGAGGTATGTGGTCACATGGATCTTGGAGAGTAACCACTGGTGGGAGGGCATAGATGCAGTTAACTTTAAATGCTTAGGTTCTAGCCCCCTTTACAACACTTTCCTTGGAGACGGAATAAGACAAAATACAGTATGTAATCAGGCGGGCATACAAAAGATTTATCCAAGTTTAAACATTTTTATTTTGACTATGCTGTATTTTCCCGAGACAAGCCCAAATTTTCATCCTCCTTTTAGCAACCCATTAATGATATATGTGTACCCATTTTTAAATGGCTAACTTGACAATAAATTATTAAAGAGCTTTGATAAATGCCCTAAGGGTAAACATCCTACAAGCATCTCATCTATTATAGTGAAAACTGAAAATTGAAGCTGAATAAAAATGTATATTTTATAAACACTGTCAGAGTTGTTCTTTAAGCACCTAATGACTGCACAAAGCAGGATACACTCAGGCAGTTTAATTTGCTATTGTGTGGCATGAAGTGAGCCTGGGTTTAAAACATGAAGGTGAGAGAATCTGATCACTTCAAGCATCTAGTTATTTTATGTCCAGGGGAATATGAAACCCACATATCAGTTTTTTTGGAGTCATATTGGTACACCTATGTTTGGGTGCAAACACTTTCAGGGCCAATCCTTGGACAGAAGGGCCCAGGGCTTTTCAGTTGGGATAATCCTTAAGTATAGATTTAAAGGAGTTAATTTTGTCTTGGGAGTTACGTTTTAGGGGGTAGGCGTAAAAAGTTCAGCTTTAGATAACATGTTCAAGACAAGGTAAGAGCTTTCTTGGGGATTACGGTTTGGGAAAGGTAAAGGAAGCCTGTCTTGAAAAAAATAATTGGTGCCAGCACTGATGGCCTGTGACTTTTTTAACCAAAACAAGTGTGCAATTCTGGAATGTGAGAGTCCTTATCTGCATTCTTGTTTCAAGTCACTGAATCAACAAACCTTAACAAATGATATGGCAGGCAGCAGTATGGTGCCCTGTTTGTGTTGCACAGGCACACGTCAGCATCATTCTTGAAGATGGAGGCCGAAATGAGGCAGGCAAGATCTTTTATATAGTTCTCTTTTACAAGCAACAGTAAACCATGCACCAGGCTTAAGATATACGGAAAATTATAGAGTTATTTGCAGAGCAAGCTATTAAAGGACCATGGCTCAATAATTAAGGCAATATAGTGATGGCATCCTCGACACCCGGAGCCCAAAATGGTAGCCTTGGGGATCATATGTCCCACCTATCTGGGATGTTATTATACCTTCTGGTAGGTGACACAGGCTCTCCCAGGACATGGAAACAAATGCCAATTGGTCTTCACCAGAGTTCCTGGTGAAGATGGACCAGACACTTTAGTGGTTCCCAGAACTATTTGCTGCAACTAGCAGCAGGTCAAGGTCCCTGGCATCTCCCCACTAGGGGGTAGTAGGTACGGGAGGGTTATGGTGCAGAGACAGAAAACCAAAGTGCAGTCAGGATCAAGCAAGAAGGTAGCAAGCTGAGGGAAGTCAGACAGTCTGGGTTGGCAACGAGTAGGCAGTAAACTAGGCTGGAAACAAGGGAGTAGTAAAGTTCAAGTAGGGGTTTTAGAAGACAGCAAGCTAGGGGCAGTTAGACAGTTTAGGTCTGCAACAAAGAAGGAAGAAAATGAGTCAAGCAATCTGGCTAAGCAACAACAAGTAACAGGCTTCAATACTAAATCGGCTACCAGTGAGCAGGAGCTAAACAAACAGCACCAGCCACTTTAAAGGCTGGAACTTAAATAATATTTTGGTTAGAGGACCCGCCCAATGTTGTTTCAGTGAACTCTGTAAGACAATGGCAGGGATCCTGCAAAACCATTAGAAATACAGACAGGGATTCTGGGAGTGTCTTTGCAAGTACTGGAAGGGAATCTGCTACTGCAATTGAAGTACTGGCAGTCGTAACAAGGACCTAGTGACACTTGTATCCTTTCTCTATCCCAAATAAACTTTTTGGCTGGAGATGTAGAGTTGGAGGCTGATTATAAAGTTGGATTAAGTAGACTAGAAAGCAAAAGAACATTTGTCAAGCTGGTGTCCTCAAAACCAGAAAACTGTTCATGAAGGGAGATAAGCTAACCCAGCGGTTCTCAACTCCTTTCCTCAAGACCCACTAACAAGCCAGATTTTAAGTATTACCTTGGGGAGATGCAGACTAGAATACTGCAATCACAGCAAATTATATCGCCTGTGATGTATTTCAGTTCATTTGCAAACCCGGACTGTTAGTGGGTCCTGAGGACAGGAGTTGAGGACCACTGATCTAACCAGTCATGGCATGGTTAAACAGTACAAGCAGTTTGCTATTTCTATACGCAAGTAGCTGAATCAATCATATGTTTTCAGGCAATCGCTTTCAGTACGAGGCACGACAGCTGGAAGTCGAAGAAGAGTCACTAAGCAGCGCAGAAGGACCAAGCAAATACGTGGGTAACAAAATTTTGTTCAGGCTTGTCCTTGTCCTGGAGTTTAATATGCCTTTTGTCGCTGCACGAAGCTGCCTTCAATTTTGGAACAGTGGGGGTTTAAACTGCATTTTGTTTTAAGCATAAAAAGCACGCTGTTTTAATCTGTGCCCCTACTGCGCATTCTTGCAGGTTGGTTGGCTTTTTACATCATCTCCACTGTGTAAAATGAACCGATATATGGCTTTAATAGTACCTACTTATTTTTTTAATAACACCTAGCAAGTATAATGACATCATACTTAGATGTGCCTCTTTATTAAAGCATTTTAAAGGTCATAGTGACCCGATATTGCAGTTCTATTTGTCTTTCGGAACACCAGTGCCAAAAAAGCATCGAAATTCACATCTTTTTTTTTTAACCAGTTCCGCTCTCGCACCTGTACACTACTTATGGACCAGAAAAATTTTTATGTGTCTGTTATGGGCCTCCATTAGGGGGATTTCCCTTCACTTCTTGTCCCATAGCCAACACAGGACGTGAGAGGAAATCCCTGCAAATTAAGAGAATTCCTTGGTCACCTAAACTAGTGTCCCCATTGTCCCCCTGTATTACTTTTCTGGGGAAAACCCAAAATTTGTGATTTTCTTTTACTTTCACTTTTAATGATAATGGTAACCAGGACAAACAGAGAGGCTGAATGTTCCTAACTGGGACATGGGAACAAATACAAATCTGATTAGTGTTCTAACTATTCAAAACTACAAATTTAAAATAGATAATTTAATTATTTTTGTATTACTGCTTACCTTTTTACTTGCTGAAAAATACTATGAAGCTTACTGTATCTCTTCTATGTAATGTTAAAGCGGCAGTTCAAGGCAAAAAGACAACTCGGTCTCAAACAATTGACAACCCAACCCCCCCATTTTTGGATTTTTTTTTTTTGGGTACCTTTTTTGCATTTTTTCTTCGGGACTTATGTCCTATGTTACCGCAGCGAGGTACGTCACTTCTGCGGTTGCATCCGGCCCTTCTTCCCCCTGCTGCCTTCTGGGACCTGTGTGTGTGACCATTCAGATTCGCGCATGGGCAGTAGGAAACCGGTAGGAAACAGCCGGTTTCCCCTTCTTGCAATGCCGGCACCTGCACCCAAAGCCGAAGGACGGTTCGGCTTGGGGTGCCAACATCGCGGGCTCCCTGAACAGGTAAGTGTTCTTATATTAAAAGTCAGCACCTACAGTATTTGTAGCTGCTGACTTTTAATTTTTTTTCCCCAGGCTGGAAATCCGCTTTAAGGAGGGGACTGGGGAGTTTGGTAACCGTAATTAACCTCACCTGTGCTGTACTGGTGGATCCTTATTGGTTGTCAACGACATGTGCACACTGTCCTAACACAGCATTAAAGACCTCAAGGCTTTAGTGGTGGTACATTGTATATGAATACACCAATGATGAACTATTCCTCCTACTGACACCAAAATTGGGGTACTATTTGTCTCACTGACCTCCACAATGGGGTACTATTCCTCCCACTGACACCAATGATGAAGCACTATTTTTCCCATTAACACAAACAGCGGGGTACTATTGATAACTGCTGCTAAAATGTTCTTCTCCCATTGGTTTGTAGGACAGGGAACTTTTTTTTTAGAAAGTTTTGAGACCACTGGGTCAATTTTTCCTGTTCTCTGTTGGGGAAATTTACCGTCACTTCCTATGCAGGCCACAAATTTGTTGAGACAGCAAAAACCTGCAACAATTTTTTTAGATGCAAAAAATATTGCCTGGACTTAAATTCTTAGGTGTTACTTAGGGCCATTACACAGGGGTGGAGAGGCATTTCTTTAACAGGGCCTCTTTAGTGCACAGTATATTATAGTACACACATTACATGGCTTATTGAATTTGTTTCCATTTAGGTTAGTTAGTATTAGTTTCGAACACAAAAGTCCCTGAACTCCACAAATAAACACAAACAATTCAAGCAAAATCTAGTTTTCCAGGCAATAAACTCAGATACATTTAATGGCCTCATAAAATGTTCAAGTGAATGGCTTGTTGCTAGAATATGCTAACTAAATGTATTCAGGATATAGAGAGAATATTCATTTTGCAGGACTTCTTTACAGCTTACAAGTTCTGGCTGAGGATACATGATAGAATGGATAACACCATTTCCCCATTTTGTTTCTTTTATGGCGATAATAGGAGAGTGGACTGACATTCTGTGCTCTTCTGTAGAAGCTGACTCCTTGTTCACAAAATGCTCGATGTCTGGCTGTAATACAGATCCAATGGTTTCAACATTTTTCAAGCCATTGACCTGTGCAGATCAAGAGTTCTTCACTAGCTTTAAAGTTGTATCTGGTTAGTGGATCGGAAGATATAAGAACCACAATATCAGCATGTGTGCCAGGAAAATCTGTACAGGTTTTTAAAGGTAGAGTTTCTTCCCTACTGTGTAGCATTTGAGTGAGGATCATCCTCCCCATTATACAAAGGGGGACAGCAACGGCCTTGAATCTGATGTAGCACACCCCTGAAAGAGCCGATGGTGAACTTGTTTCCTTTTTCCTTTGTTATGACACACACAGCCAGGCACACAGTTTTCTTTTTCCTTCTTCCACTGGCTCGAAGAAACAGTCTAGGGATGTCTTTTAGGCTGCTTTCACACTGAGGCGCTTTACAGGGCTATAGTGCTAAAAATAGCGCCTGTAAAGAGCCTCTCCTCTCACTCCAGTGTGAAAGTCCGAGTGCTTTCACACTGGAGCGGTGCGCTTGCAGGACAGCAAAAAAAGTCCTGCAAGCAGCATCTTTGCAGTGCTGTAGGAACGGTGTACACACCGCTCCTAAAGCACCCCTGCCCATTGAAATCAACGGGCAGCGACGCTTTGCGGGCGATTTTAACCCTTTTTCGGCCACTAGCGGGGGTTAAAAATAGCGGCGCTTTACCGCCAAAGCTGTGAAAGCAGCCTTAGGGTTTTTATTGGAACAATGAACTTGGATGGGTTGAAGAGAGTATGGAATACCCCAAAACTGATAAAATTAGCACGTTCAAAGGACTCTTCTCTATCATGCTGCAAAAAATGTCCTACAGATTTCCCTAATGCTGACAGGTGACTAGGATTTTTCTTAAATGACCAAAAGCTGCATACATTCACTAATTGCCAGCACCAGGGTCATTGGTTGCCTCCTTTTGATATCCACTGGGCACTCTCCAGTGAGAGAAACACAAACTCACACCACCATAGGACATCTGGACACCTTTCCCCCAACTTCCTCCTGGTACTCTCTGGTAACCTTCTCCAGACCCAAATAAACTCCAGGACTAGGCTTTGTGAAAAGGCCCCCAGCTAAAGCCTCAGCTGGGACCTCAATGTCTTCTAGACAGCACCTCCAGAGATCCTGCCCCAGGGGTCACCTGCAGCAAGATTGTCCTCAGGAGCTCTGTTCTTTCTGTCTTGGGCCCCAGACTATTTGTGTTCTCCTACCCTCTACTGGCACACCACCCCAGGGATTGACTGGAGTTCCATATTCAGGCTGCTTTCTCCCACTATAATTCTAGAATCCTGTAGAATACAGGGGGAAGCAATCAGAGCAGTAGCATGTGAGACACTGAGCAGACCTTAATAATCAACCCCTGCTCCACTGATTACAGAGGAGCTACCTACATTTTCCTAACAATTTACACTAGGGTTGTCCCGATACTAGTATCGGTACCGGGACCGATACTGAGCATTTGGGCGAGTACTTGTACTTGCCCAAATGCTCCCGATGCCAGATCCGATAACTGGAACCGAAAGTCGGCGGGCGGAGAGGGGGCGGAGCGGAGATCGGGAACACGAGGGTAAGCTGGCCGGGGCAAGGTTGCAAGGCGCCGCTGCATATTTCTTCCACAACGGTGACCGGAACCGTCACATTCGGTACAGGAAGTGGCATTCCGTGTCTCCGGAGGGTACATCTTGTTACACCCAGCCCATATAGTTCAGGCTTGGTGTAATAAGATGTCCGCTGCTGGCTTACTGCAGCCAAGTGCAAGGTGTACCAATATGGGCATTGCAGCATACTTAACTAGATGTCAAATGATATGACTGAGAGGCAAGGAAGGATTTTGTAATGCTGTATGCCATATAGCATTGCAAAATCCTTCCTCTTCTCTCATCATTCATGTCATTTATTATGCAATTGCCAATCAGTGCTGCATTTCAGTGCCCATTAGTGCCTGCCCATCAGTGCCGCCTATCAGTGCCATCTATCAGTGCCCATAAGTGCTGCCTATCAGTGCCCATAATTGCCGTCTATCAGTGCCCATAAGTGCAGCCTATCAGTGTCATATATCTGTCAGTGCCCATCTATCAATGCCCATCTGTCAGGGCCCATAAGTGCCATCTATCAATGCCCATAAGTCCCACCCATCAGTGCCAACCACTTGTCAGTGCCCATAAGTGCTGCCTATCAGTGCCATCTATCAGTGCCCATCAGTCAGTGCCAGCTATCAGTGCCCATAAGTGCCGTCTATCAGTGCCCATAAGTGCTGTCTATCAGTGCCATATATCTGTCAGTGCCCATCTATCAGGGCCCATCTGTCAGGGTCCATAAGTTCCACCCATCAGTGCCAGCCACTTGTCAGTGCTACCTATCAGTGCCCATAAGTGCTGCCTATCAGTGCCACCTTTCAATGCCCATCAGTCAGTGCTCATCAGTCAGTGCCACCTATCAGTGCCCATTAGTCAAACTGTCACATGACATTAAAAAAAGTATCGGTAATCGGTATCGGCGAGTACTTGAAAAAAAGTATTGGTACTTGTACTCGGTCTTAAAAAAGTGGTATTGGGACAACCCTAATTTACAGTACTCTAGGAGGGTGCTACACTTATATAACAGAACTGAAAGGGAGAGCCCCTACAAAGTACATCGGGCAGACTCTGGTGCATATTGGACTGCAAGGTCATTTTTAGACACCCTGCACAACAGCTGTAACCGGCGATTGGAAGGAACACTCTAAAAACGTTTTGTGCCTTTGACTGGGCTTTAAGCCTTCGACTTCCAAAGATTTATGCTATACAGGGCAGTAATCAAAGGGTGAAAACATGCGCAAAAAAAAAAAGCTGCTTTATGTGTTTTAAAATTTAGCAAAAAATATTTTCTCCATATTGTAATCCACATTTAACTCCTCTGTTGGTGAGGAACCGTTTTAGGAAGCGATGGAAGATTAATGAATTTCAGTATTCTGGGTTAATTGGTTCAGCCTTGCGGTGGTACCAGCCAGCTTGAAGACTCCATAAATACCAAAAGGTGACAATGCATTAGCACTACTAGGAGACAACTGTCAACCTATAACAGGTAGTGCCTAAGGATCTCCAAAGCTGGGGGTGCTGTATGCTTGTGCCTTGCCCACCTATTATTGCCCACCTACGGCTCTGCAGGACTACTCACATTCCAGCCATGTGCCGAAAATTAAGCTGAAGGCCAATGGCCAAAGAAGAGTGCCATGGGACCCAGAAGCTAGAGAAGAGGAGATGGTTTCTGCACTGAGTGGAGACTGGACCTTTCAGGTCTGGAGGAGAGCACTGTGTGAGGAAAGCAGTGTTGCCAACCGTCAGTATTTTTACTGGCAGCCAGTAAAAAATGGGCACTTTTCTCCTGTCAGTAAATGCCAGTGACAGGAAAAGGTTACCAGTAAAAAATATGGCTGTGACTTACTATAAGAAATATGTTTTTGGCCTTAATATCTATCTTAAAAGGGGTTGTAAACCCTCTGCGTTTTTCACCTTAATGCATTTTATGCATTAAGGTGAAAAAACCTTCTTTACTGCAGCAGCGCCCCCGAGCCCCCCTTATACTTACCTGAGCCCTGTAATTCCTGCGACGGGAACAAGCACACCAGCTTTGACCCGTGTCTCATGTCCTGATTGGATAGGTTGATAGCAGCGCAGCCATTGGCACCCGCTGCTGTCAATCAAATTAAATGACGTGGGCACCGGGCTGAGTCCTGCTGTCTGTGACACCCGCACGGGTGTCCCGTAGGAGATTGCTTCTCTGATGGGACACTCGAGAAGAGGAGGAGCCAGGAGTGTCGTGGAGGGACCCTAGAAGAGGAGGATCGGGGCCACTCTGTGCATAACCAACTGCACAGCGGAGGTAAGTATGACATGTTTATTTATTTATTTTTTTAACCTTTACAACCCCTTTAAATCACATTGCTAATTTCGTATTGTACTTGTTTGTAGCCTAAATACAGAAATTTGCAGTTAAAACTATAATTCTGGAAATGTCAGAAAAAACGTGGCTGTGCCAGTAAATTTTGGGAGTTGTGTCAGTAAATTTTAATCTGGTAGGTTGGCAACAGTGGAGGAAAGCGTGCCATAATGGGCAAGTATGCTGGGCACATTATACCAAGCCCCCCCCCCCCCCGCCCCCCAGAGAAGACACTTGTGCTTTAAGAAAACTTAATACATATTATAGTCTTAGATTTCAGCAGCTCTTCTCTGTACCAGTCTCGTGCCCTTAACACACGATCGGACATTGATCGGACATTCCGACCAAAAAATACATCTGATTTTTTCCGACGGATTTTGGGCCAAACTTGTCTTGCATACACACGGTCGCACAAAGTTGTCCGAAAATCCAATCGTTCTGAACACGGTGACGTAAAACACGTACGTCAGGACTATAAACGGGGTAGTAGCCAATAGCTTTCGTCTCTTAATTCTGAGCATGCGTGGCACTTTGTGCGTCGGATTTGTGTACACACGATCGGAATTTAAACGATCGGATTTTGTTGTTGGAAAATGTTATATCCTGCTCTCAAACTTTATGTGTCGGAAATTCCGACAGAAAAAGTCCAATGGAGCTCACACACGATCAGAATTTCCGACAACACAAGCCGATCGCACTTTTTCCATCGGAAAATCCGACCATGTGTACAGGGCATAAGGCTGGATTCACACTTATGCATTTTTAGTGCTTTTTGCATTTTGCAGATTTGCACTACAGAATGTGTTCCATAGGAAACCATGTTAAATGGACTGTAGTGCAAAATGCAAAAAGCACTAAAACGGCATAGGAGTGAATCCAGCCTAAGGAGAGATTATCTGTTAGATGGGAGAAAAAGTTCTATAAAAAGTGTTCTATGAATAGATCTCTGCCGCTGTCTGCTTGTCGTGTGCACTCAGTGTTGTGCAGGGAAGGAATGTTTCATATAGCTTTGTAGGGTCTATAGCAAAGTCTGAATCTCCATCCTTGTATAATATGAACAAGTTGGCTTTTGTGTTCAGTACAATTCAATCAAATAATGGATTCACAAGATTCTCCTATATTTTGACTTCCATATTCCGAAGCACCTATTATAAACGGATTTTTAAAATTTAGCTCATGTTTTTCTGGATCTCATTTTTGTTTTCATATATAAAAAAAAAAAAATACACGATAACTCTAGCCAAGTGCTGGAGTGACTTCTCTAGCAATCAACATCTGACCTGTCCTGAACCCCTGAATCTGATTAACAGCTGTAATAAATAATTCCATTTCTTACCACAACAAAGCAAAGTTTTAAACATCAGGCTCACAGTGTGTCCTAGAATGTCCCTGTCCTCTGCCTTACCCTTAAAGTGGCCTTTAATTAGGCTTACCTGTAGCTACCCTGGATATCTTCTAAACCTAAACGGTTTAGGAGATATCCCCTGTATTTGCATGTGCCCACATCATCGGCACATGCACACTGAAGCAATGGCACGTACGTGCCATTGCTTCAGTTAGACTGTGCTGTTACCCGCTGCTCCGACGCGCATGCGCGGGAGTGACGTAATCGCGCCTCCGGGCAATCACAGCGTCCGAGCCCGTGATACCTAGAAGTAACTCCGGGAGCGACGTTGCTGGCCAGAGCGGTGAACACGGGCCGCTGGTAAGTAATACATAATGAGCTAGTATGCCATGCATACTAGCTCGTTATATTCCTTTGTAAATTCACCTTTTCAGAAAAAAATTGAAAAGGTGAAGCAACACCCTTGGGTCCACCCCAACCCCCCCTTCTTACTTCCGTGTATTATGAGCTGTCCGTGCCAAAGCAGCCAGTGTGGCTATCCTTACAGCAGGGCTTCTAGAATGTATCAGTGCCATGCTCTGTGTCAGTGCTGACCAATCAGAATTACTCTGATTTGCCCCAGAAGCCGCGCAGAAAGAAGGGGGAGGAGAGAAGAGGTAAGTACAGTGGTGATGGTGTAGGGTGTTCGCTTTTTTGGAAACTGAAAAGGTGAACTAACCCTTTAAAGTGACCGTAAATAAGGGTTAAACTGTACCTAAAGCCATTTTTTTTTCTCTACAAACGCAGGACGCTCAAAATAGAGCACAGGAGGAGTCGATATCATATACAATTCCCAGCAGTTAGCAACACGGTTGGGTTGATTTACTAAAGGCAAATTCACTTTGCACTACAAGTGCACTTGGAAGTGCAGTCGGTTTAGATCTGAGGAGAAGATCAGAAATGAGGAGAAGTTCTGCTGATTTATCATCCAATCATGTACAAGCAAAAATGTTGTTTTTTATTTTCCTTGCATATCCCTCTCAGATCTACAGCAACTGCACTTCCATGTGCACTTGTAGTGCAAAGTGCCCATAAAATAAAATAAAAAACAATAGTGTAGAACTGAAAACATTTATTTTCCCATATCTGATTCTTCCTGTATTGAATTGTTTTGTAATTGTACTGTCTGCCCTCATTTTGTAAAGCGCTGTGCAAACTGTTGGCGCTATATAAGTCCTATATAAGTCCATGTATATATACCTTTCATCATAGGCCTTGTTGACTCCTCTCCAAATGTAGTGTTTATGGTTGTGGCCAAAAAGCTAAATTTTGGTCTCATCACTCCAAATGAATTTGTGCCAGAAGGTTTGAGGCTTGTCTCTGTGTTGTTTGGCATATTGTAAACGGGATACTTTGTGACATTTGCATAGTAATAGCTTTCTTCTGGTGACTCGCCCATGCAGCCCATCTTTCTTATTGTGCTTCCTTATTGTGCATCTTGAAACAGCCACATCACATGTTTTCAGAGTCCTGTATTTCACCTGAAGTTATTTGAGGGTTTTTGTTTGCATCCCAAACTATTTTCCTGGCAGTTGTGGCTGAAATTTTAGTTGGTCTACCTGACCGTGGTTTGGTTTCAACAGAACCCCTCATTTTCCACTTCTTGATTAGAGTTTGAACACTGCTGATTGGCATTCTCAATTCCTTGGATATCTTTTATATCCCTTTCCTGTTTTATACAGTTCAACTACCTTTTCCCGCAGATCCTTTGACAATTCTTTTGCCTTCCCCATGATTCAGAATCTAGAAATGTCAGTGCAGCACTGGATGAAAGATGCAAGGGTCTGTCAGGAGTCCAGAAACTTACTGACCTTTTATACACACACACTAATTACAAGCATATAGATCACAGGTGAGGATGGTTACCTTTAATAGACCTTCAATCTCCTTTGTGTCAACTTGTGTGCATGTTATCAGGCCAAAATCACCAGGGTATGTAAACTTTTGATCAGGGTCATTTGGGTAGTTTCTGTTGCCATTATGATTTAAAAAGAGTAAACACAGTTGATTGTGATAAAAGGCTTCAGCCAAACACTAACCACGAGTGAAAGAAAAGTTTTTGTGTTATCTTTCAAGTTTCTCTGAAAAATGGCCAAGAAATCATAAATTCTGCCAGGGTATGTAAACTTACACACACACACACTGGGCAAAATTATAAACACAACACTTTTGTGTTTGCCCCTATTTATCATGAGCTGAACGCAAAGATCTACGACTTTTTCTATGTACACAAAAGGCCTATTTCTCTCAAATATTATTCACAAATCTGTCTAAATCTGTGTTAGTGAGCACTTATCCTTTGCCGAGATAATCCATCCACCTCACAGGTGTGACATATCAAGGTGCAGATTAGACAGCATGATTATTGCACAGGTGTGCCTTAGGCTGGCCACAATAAAAGGCCACTGTAAAATGTGCTGGGGTTTCAAAATCGGGGTGGCTGTTTCCAGCTCTGCCCACACCACCGCGTCATTCATTCAAAGAGATCCAGAGATCTGCCACTGCGGAAGAAGGACTTTTAGTCCTCAGTGGAAGATAAGTGTGGTAATCACCACACTCGTAGTCCATTCACTTTCATCTCTCTCTCTCTGAAAGCCCATACTTTGGTACAGACAGAGAGATGGAGGAAGAGTCGGCAGGAGCCTGGCATTGCACTGCTGATCCACTGATTGCGGGTGCAGTACTTTGCAGGCTTCTAAAAAATAATAAATGCACATTTATTTTCCTGGAAAAAAAATGCACATTTATCTTTTTTTTTAGAGGTGAACTTGGCTTTTAGCTCTTTTACTATCACATTCGACTCAACTTTATTATAGTTATAACATTTAAGCATTTTTCACATGGGTGTACTTAAAATGATAGTTCACCTTTACCACAAAGCTGCTCATGCAGATAAGGGGCATCTATAGATAAAAACAAACTGTGCAGCTCTGACTAAAGTTGAATAAAACCCTTGCTATAGGTGTAGGCCCCTTACATACCTCATGAAACCTGACTGGAATACTCCCAGTACGTTGCTAGGTATTTCTAGGACATTGCTAAGTGAGGCCTAGTCATTACTGCTCACCTCCACCATCACAGGAGGGAGCTTTCAAATGCTGAGCTCAGAGCTACTGCATCAGGGCAGAGAAAGAGTATGTGAGGGAGTTTGAATCAAAGAACGAGCTCCCTCCTGTGATGGTGGAAGTGAGCCCTGATGACTAGGCCTCAATTAGAAATGTCCTGGGAGTATTCTATTCAGGCTTCATAAGGTATGTAAATGGCCTACACCTATAACAAGGGTATTATTCATCTTTAGTCAGAGCTGCACAGTTTGTTTTAAAGGGGTTGTAAACCCTTGTGTTTTTTCACCTTAATGCATCCTATGCATTAAGGTGAAAAAATTTCTGACATTGAGCAGCCCTCCAGTCCCCTGTTTTACTCACCTGAGCCCGTTCGTTCCCACGATGGAGACGCGCTCTAGCTCACTGCCCAGGGTTCTCAGCTCTTGATTGGATAGATTGATAGCAGCGCCGGGAGCGCCGGTGGGGCCGAGTCCAGCATGCTGTGTCTATGGACACAAATGCTGGACTCGGGAGCATGCCCGCAAGGTAACCCGGAAAGCTCTTCTCTCTCAGGGGGTTTACAGATGCCAAGAGGGGCCGCGAGCGCCGACGTTCAGGGGCACACTGTGCAAAATGAACTGCACAGTGAAGGTAAGTATGATATGTTTGTTATTTTAAACAAAAAAAAATATGAGGGTTTAGTAACCCTTTTAATTTACAAACATCCCTTACCTGCATAGGCAGTTTTTTTGTAAAGGTGAACCGTCCTTTTAAGTTAAGGTGACCAGATTTTTAAAATGAAATCCGGGGACATATTTTTTATTTTTTTTTATTGGCAAATGGTAAACAATTTTATAAGCATATTTTCCTTAAATTATATATGCAGTGTATGTGGTATGTGTTTATGAAATGATTGTATGATATATACGTTATTTCTCACATTTCGTCCATGAGATTAAAAAAAAGATACTTAACATTTGGTAGTCATATCCCAAAAAATTCAAAGAAGATATGATAGAGAAAAAAAATTTCAGTGCATATTTTATATTTTATTGTTACCAAAGAAGCGCTATGTACAGAGTGCAGAGTTCAGGGGTGCACCCATAGATGGTTCGAATCATAGCAGTTTCCTGCTAAAACAAGCAAGGTTCTAATCATCTATGGCTGCCTTAACTGACTTACGGACACTGACATCAACAGTGACACTAATATAATGATCAGCTAAGAGAGAGGAGTGCAGAGTATATGTCAGTGTATGGTGGTGCCAATTTTTTTGTTTTTGTTTATTATTTTATTTTTTATTTTGTACAAATTTACTTATTTTTTAATATTTTTTTTCACAGTGCTTCGGTTGGGGTTGGGGTTGGGGTTGGGGGCTGCGGACGGTTATGGCTGGACGGTGTCAGTAGAGCAGTGGACAGTGTCAGTAGTTTTTTATTTTTATTTTTTTACTTATACATTTTTTACAAATATATTTACTTTATTTTTTTTTACATTTTAATTTCTTCTTAATTTTTTTCACAATTCTTTTTTGGGGGGAGGAGGTTGCCAGTGGATTGTATCAGTAGGACAGTGGATGGTGTCAGTAGAGAAGTGGACGGTGTCAGTCATTTTTTATTTTTATTTTATTTTTTTTGTATAATTGTATTTTTTACAATTTTTTTTTTTAATATTACCATTTAGTTTTTAAATATTTATTTATTACATTTTTTTTTTTATCATCCGCCCTGTTGGGGGGACTTTGGTGAGATATCTAAACAGACCCCTTTGAGACAGAGAAAGGGACTGAGGACACAGATTCCCCAGTCCCTTTCTCAGCAGCCTCAGTTGCACTGAAGATGAATGGACAAAAGACAGCGGCTCCTCTTCATTCTTAAACTGAAGCATAGTAAACACAGTGTACTATGCTCAGTTATGAATGGACAGTCGGTTATCATTCAGAAAAGGAAGGCACTGGTAAATGACATACCGTATTTATCGGCGTATAACACGCACTTTTTTCCCCTTAAAATCAGGGGAAAATCGTGGGTGCGTATTATACGCCGATCGCCGCCGACATTCACATAGCGTGTCGTTTTAAATATGGCACTGTGGAGTTCGGAGGGACTGCTCGGAGCCAAGATACACATAGTCGAGTGAATTCGGCTCTTTCCGGCGCTGCTCACAGTCACGCCCAGTCCCGCCATTGGACCTGTGTTATGTCCATCATAGGGTGGGACTGGGCGGGACTGTGAGCGGCGCCGGAAAGAGCCGAATACACTTGACTATGTGTATTTCGGCTCCGAGCAGTCACTGTGATTTCGGCGGCGCTTGATTAGCGCCGCCGAGTCCCTCCGAACTCCGCGGCGCCATATTTAAAACTACATGCAGCTATGTGTATGTCGGCGGTGGCGGCAAGCATGGACACTGGGGGCAAGGCTGCACTGACCACTGGGGCAAAGCTGCACTGACAAGGCTGCACTGGGGCAAAGCTGCACTGGGGCAAAGCTGCAATGACAAGACTGCACTGGGGCAAAGCTGCACTGACAAGACTGCACTGACAAGGCTGCACTGGGGCAAAGCTGCACTGACAAGGCTGCACTGGGGCAAAGCTGCACTGACAAGACTGCACTGGGGCAAAGCTGCACTGACAAGACTGCACTGGGGCAAAGCTGCACTGACAAGGCTGCAATGGACACTGGGTCAAAGCTGCACTGACACTGAAAAGGCTGCAATGACACTGACAAGGCTGCAGATGAACACTGATGAGGCTGCATTGATGGGCATTTTAATGTAAGATTTTTCCTTAAACTTCCCTCCTAAAAGTTTTTTCCTTAAAATTCTCTCCTAAACTTGGGGTGCGTGTTATACGCCGGCGCGTGTTATACGCCGATAAATACTGTATTTACCGACTCCTTCCTCTGATCTCCATCCTGACAGATCCAGGACGAGGGGGGGGGGAGACAGGAGGAGAACAGAGGGAGACTGGAGGAGCACAGAGGGGGACCAGAGAAGGACCTGGGGAGCCGGAGGAGGGCACAGGGGCCCAGAGATTAGGGACATTTGATGGATAGTCTGGGATGATCAGTGCGGTGTTGGGGGGAGTTACAATCACCGATCTTCCTGTGTGGCTTTTAGTGAAGCAGCTGACAGTCGCGGAGGGGAGAGGAGGAGAAGCGCCTGTCAGCTGCTCCACCGAAAGCCACAAAGGGAGATCGATGATTGTAACTCCCCCCACCGCTGCACCGATCAGTGCCAGGGACAAAACCGGGGACAGACTTGGTTCGGGGACTGTGTCCTCAGTCCGGGGACTGTCCCCAGTAATCCGGGGACATCTGGTCACCCTATTTTAAGTGTATACCCGTGTGAGGGGCGTGTTTGGTCTGCACGGTATGCACAGTTGTTCCATGGGAGGCAGGGGCTGCACTGGTACAGCTGCTGCTCCTACTTTGACATCCTCATGGGTATGTGTTGTGTGTCCCTGTTCAGCTTTGTAAAGTGTTCAGTCATTTTATTGTCATATTATTGTCAACTCCCCCCACAACCTGGCTTGTTGTTAGGATACAAAAACTGTTAGTTTCACTCCTGCAATGCTGTGAGTGAGCATCCAACGGTTTTCATGTCCTGGCAACAAGTCAGGAACGCGGAGGTTGCTATTTGGGAGTTTTCAGGTCAGGCTTCTGAGGGAACCCAAATGGCCTACAGGTATGACAATAATATAGTAACCACTTGCCGACCAGCCACAGTACATATACTGCGGCAGGTCGACTCTATTGCGCAAAATGACGTACCTGTATGTCGCTTCATGCAATAGATATTGTGGGCGCTCGATGTCCGCTGGCCACCCGCGATCGCTCCACAGAGAGGCAGAACGGGGATCTTCCTATGTAAACAAGGCAAATCCCAGTTCTGACAGGGGACAACATGGAGATCTGCTGTTTCTAGTGATCAGGAACCCACACGGTTAGAACACACCCAGGGAACACAGTTAACCCCTTGATCGCCCCATAGCATTAACCCCTTCCCTGACAGTGTAATTTATACATTGATCAGTGCATTTTTTTAGTACTGATCACTGTAATAATGTCACAGGTCCCCAAAAAGTGTCACTTGGCAACAGATTTGTCCGCCGCAATGTTGCAGTCCCGCTAAAAATCGCAGATCGCCGCCATTACCAGTAAAAACATAAAATAAATAACAGTCCATAAATCTATGCCCTATTTTGTAGATGCTATAAAACTTTTGCGCAAACCAATCAATATACGCTTATTGCGATTTTTTTTTTTTTGTTTACCAAAAATATGTAGAAGAATACATATTGGCCTAAACTGATGAATAAATGTTTTTTTTTTACATTTTTCTTTTGGATATGTATTATAGCAGAAAGTAAAAAATGTTTTTTTTTTTTTTTAATTTTCGGCTTTTTTTGTTTATATCGCAAAAAATAAAAACCGCAGAAGTGATCAAATACCACCAAAAGAAAGCTCTATTTATGGGAAAAAAAAGGACATCAATTTGGTTAAGACATTTAGTTTGGGTACAAAGTCGCACGACCGCGCAATTGTCAGTGAAAGCGACACAGTGCCATATCGCAAAAAATGGCCTGGTCATTAAGGGGGTAAATCCTCCCCAGGGCTGAAGTGGTTAATATCTTCTGGGGCCCCCTAACTGTATAGGCTATTTTCTGGAAAAGGTGAATTTAGCATTTAATCCAGCCCTAGTGGGACCCCTCTGGCATTTGAATGAAAACATTGAAAACAAAATCGATCTCTGTGTGATGTTTTATAACAAACGTCAGCATTCTTATACTACTAACTCCACTAAGAACCAGCCAAGAACAACTGTAGTCCAAAGGAATCTCACTTCATACATCTGCCCTATGTAACTAAACAGAGGATATAGGAGAAGGCAATGAATTGTATTTTATATTAAAGCAGTATTAAACCCAATAGCAGCTTAAAAATTCTTAGATGTGGTGTTTGCATTAGTTTTTTTAGGCTTTCTTTCTTCTATTTTCATCTGGTGATCCAGCCAGTAAATCTGTTGTTTTTCAAAAGCTCTTCAGCAAAATGTATCAGTTTACATGAAAGAGACAAACCATTCAACACTAGCAGAGGTGAATAAAATTATCAGCTTTATTTATTTATGTAAAACCTGTGGAGTTGATTTACTAAAGACCAATTGATTGTGCAGTTGCTCCAGAACTTGGTAAATAAGGTAAAGTTCACTTTGCAAAGAACACCCAATCGCATGCAAGGAAAAAAAAAACATAATTTTTGTTTGCACATGATTGGATGATGGAAGTCAGCAGAACTCCCACTCACTTAATAAGCTCTGGAGCAACTGCACTTGCACAGTGCACAGCCTATTTGCCTTTAGTAAATCAACCCCATTTATCCCAAAAGGAAAAAAAAACTGCTGTAACTGATTATAAAGTGTGAATTGGAGTTTGCCTTTAAATTGTTAGTGTATTTAAATCTGCTAATACCATTAACATTCTTCTCCCCCCAGACTGACAATGCTGTTGTCTGCTGTGCCTCCTGTGCTGCTTCCTCCAGAGTTTTGTCTTAATAATACCAGAGGTGTGTTACTGGCCAGATCACCAGGTGAAAAAAGAAAGGGAAAAGCCTAAAAAGAGAAAACTGATGCAGCCACCACACCTAATGAATGGTAAGCTGCAATATAATTCATTTTGGTTTTGGATTTAATACTGTTTTAAAGGGGATCTCCACCCAAAAGTGATAAATCAGCTCTTCTTTTTTGGTTAGTTTCAATGCATTATTGATGAATCAATTTTTGGAGTTATTCACTATGGCTAGGTTCACACTGGCCCGCACAATAAAACTCAGTGTTTTACTTTGCAGGCTAGTGACAGGCACCACCAGCAGGGTGCAGTGCAATGTGCGTTTTAGCACATCGCACTGTTTTTTTATTTTTTTTCATTAACTTAATTTGAAGTGTCTCGTAGTAAAACTTCATTCATGTCACCCCACAGCAGCACACACTGCTGCTGTGCGGTGACTTACGGTGCCATCCAGTGCACTGCGGAAAAATGCAGACATGTCACAATTTACTGTAGCCTACAGTGAGGGAAAAAATGATTTGATCCCCTGCTGATTTTGTACGTTTGCCCACTGACAAAGAAATGATCAGTCTGTAATTTTAATGGTAGGTTTATTTTAACATCCGGAGACAGAATAACAACAAAAATATCCAGAAAAACGCATTACAAAAAAGCTATAAATTAATTTGCATTTTAACCCTTTCATGACTAAGCCTATTTTTGAAATTTGGTGTTTACAAGTTTAAAATCCATATTTTTTGCTAGAAAATTACTTAGAGTTCCCAAACATTATATATATTTTTTTAGCAGAGAATCTAGAGAATAAAATGGCGATTGTTGCAATATTTTTTATCACACGGTATTTGTGCAGCGGTGTTTTAAACGCAAATTTTTGGAAAAGGGACACTTTCATGAATTTTAAAAAATCCAAACAGTAAAGTTACCCCAATTTTTTTATATAATGTGAAAGATGATGTTACGCCGAGTAAATAGATACCAAACATGTCACCCCTTATAATTGCACGCACTCATGGAATGGCGACAAACTACGGTACCTATGAATTTCCATAGGCGACGCTTTAAAAATTTTTTACGGTTACCAGGTTTGAGTTACAGAGGAGGTCTAGGGCTAGAATTATTGCTCTCGCTCTGACGATCGCGGCGATACCTCACATGTGTGATTTGAACACCGTTTACATATGCGGGTGTGACTTCCGTATGCGTTTTCTTCGCTGTGCGAGCTCGCGGGGACAGGGGCACTTTAAAAAAATGTTTGTTTTTTTTTCAATTTATTTTATTTATTTTTTTACTTTATAAATTGTGTTTAAAAAAAAAAATTTTTTTTTTTACTTTTATTGCTGTCACAAGGAATGTAAACATCCCTTGTGACAGTAATAGGTGGTGACAGGTACTCTTTATGGAGGGATGGGGGGTCTAAAAGACCCCCCATCCCTCCTTTACACTTCAAAGTATTCAGATTGCCGAAAATGGCGATTCTGAATACTGTGTACTTTTTTAAATTCAGCGCCATTGGCAGCCGAGTAAACGGGAAGTGACGTCATGACGTCGCTTCCGCGTTTACAACGAGAAGGCTGGAACGAAGCCACCCACAGCTTCGTTCCAGCCCGCCCCCAGCTGCCGAAGGTACCCGATTGGACACTGGGCCTCCCGATCGCACGGAAGGCCCGGTAACAGCGGCGGGAGGAGGGGATGTCCCCTCCCGCTCCTCCGGTATAACAACCGAGCGGCTTTTAGCTGCATCGGTTGTTATACTCGGGTAGCCGATCGCCCGCTGTAAACAACGGTACCGGGATGATGCCTGCAGCTCCGGGCATCATCCCGGTATAACCCCGGAAAGCCGAGTACGCATATCTGCGTACGGTCGGCGGGAAGGGGTTAATGAGTGAAATAAGTATTTGACCCCTTCACAAAACATGCAAGAGTTTTGCCACCATCACAGAGGTCAGATGTTTCTTGTAGTTGGCCACCAGGTTTGCACACATCTCAGAAGGGATTTTGTCCCACTCCTCTTTGCAGATCCTCTCCAAGTCATTAAGGTTTTAAGGCCGATGTTTGGTAACTTGAACCTTCAGCTCCCTCCACATATTTTCTATGGCATTAGGATCTGGAGACTGGCTAAGCCACTCCAAGACCCTAATGTGCTTCTTCTTGAGCCACTCCTTTGTTGCCTTGGCCGTGTGTTTTGGGTCATTGTCACGCTAGAATACCCATCCACGACCCATTTTCGATGCCCTGGCTGAGGGAAGGAGGTTCTCACCCAAGATTTGACGGTACATGGCCCCACCCATCGTTCCTTTGATGCAGTGAAGTTGTCCTGTCCCCTTAGCAGAAAAATACCCCCAAAACATAATGTTTCCACCTCCATGTTTGACAGTGGGGATGGTGTTCTTGGGGTCATAGGCAGCATTCCTCCTTCCCCAAACACAGCGACTTGAGTTGAGATCGAAATCGAGCTCTTTGGCATCATCTGACCACAACACTTTCACCCAGTTCTCCTCTGAATCATTAAGATGTTCATTAGCAAACTTCAGACAGGTCTGTACATGTGCTTCCTTGAGCAGGGGGACCTTGTGGGCGCTATAAGAGTTCAGTCCTTCACGGCGTAGTGTGTTACCAGTTGTTTTCTTGGTGACTATTGTCCCAGCTGCCTTGAGATCACTGACAAGATGCTCCTGTGGATTTCTGGGCTGATTCCTCACTCTGCTCATGATCATTGAAACTCCACAAGGTGAGATCTTGCATGGAGCCCCAGACCGAGGGAGATTGACAGTTATTTTGTGTTTCTCATTTACGAATAATCGCACCAACTGTTGTCTCCCTCTCACCAAGCTGCTTGGTGATGGTCTTGTAGCCCATTCCAGCTTTGTGTAGATCTACAGTCTTGTCGCTGACATCCTTGGACAGCTCTTTGGTCTTGGCCATAGCGGAGCGAGTGGAATCTGATTGATTGCTTCTGTGGACAGGTGTCTTTTATACAGGTAACAAGCTGAGATTAGGAGCACTACCTTTAAGAGAGTGCTCCTAATCTCAGCTCGTTATCTGTATAGAAGACACCTAGTAGCCAGAAATCTTGCTGATTGTTAGGGGATCAAATACTTATTTCACTGGATAAAATGCAAATCAATTTATAACTTTTTTGAAATGCGTTTTTCTGGATATTTTTGTTGTTGTTCTGTCTCTCAATGCTAAAATAAACCTATCAATAAAATTATAGACTGATCATTTCTTTGTCAGTGGCAAATGTACAAAATCAGCAGGGGATCAAATACTTTTTTTTTCTCACTGTAGCTCACCACACTGCACATTACACCAGCGTTGCAGTGTGAATGGGGCACATTTTTTTTCTATGTGCTCAAGTGGTTTCCTGTGTTTATCCAGTGTGGAAAAATGCAGGTCACCTCTCATAGTGTGAATGAGCCCTATGATCCCTTTCATGCAAGCTTTCCGCTCAAGTCCCTGTCTGTTGTTCAGGCAGACCTGATCAGAAGCTCCATGCGGGGCTATGGGCAGGCTGATGTAAACAGACTTGTGTCTGTTTATACCTGCCTACCTCCAAGTCTGTACAGGTCCAGAAACCGGTCGGTCTGGACCTAAACGTGACAAATTGGAGATAATCTGATGTAAACGAACACAAGTTACTTTACAACCGGTCGCCCATAGAGCCATCACGGGTCTGCCCGCTGTGTAAATACAGACACAAACTGAATGGGCATGATTGTAAAAAAAAAAAACGACCGCCATCCCATTCAGCTCCGATTCAGCAAGGGAATCTGCTCACTATGCCCATGTTGAATGGAGCAGAATGGTACTGTATGAAGGAGCCTCAAGGGTTTTATTGCACAGACCTTCTAAATTTCCTACATGTATGTTAGATCATAGGTTTTTGCTGTACTTGGCCGGTAAAAGTCAATTTCAATCATTTTTGATTTTTAATCCTTAACCACATGCTGCCCAGACTGAATCTGACCTTTATTACATAAATCATGTAAAAATCCAGCATTTTTTTTTTTTTTTTTTTTTTTGAAAAATGACCTACAACCCATAAACAGTATATATTTTTTAAGCAGAGGCCCTGGAGAACACAATGGTGGTTGTTGCAAGTTTTTACATCACATTAAATTTATGCAGTCATTTTAAAAATGCAAATTTTTAAGGAAAAGATAGATTTTATTAAATTTGAATGCACACAAATACAATAGAATACCCGATTTGTCAAATATAAAAGATGATGTTGCGCTGAGTAAACAGATACCTAACATGTCACGCTTTAAAATTGCGCATGCCTGTGGAACGGCGACAAACTAAATTATCCATAGGTGACATCTTAAAAGCCTTTACAGGTTACCAATTTAGAGATACAAAAAACAGGCACTTCCAGCGCTAATAGGTCTTCCAAGGTGTGGCGTAACAGATGTGAGATAAAATGGTGGTGTGAAAGGTATATAATGGTATCCAAAACTAGGTGGATGCTGCCTTCCTCAGATGGGGTAATCCGAAAGGAACTACAAGAAAAACAGAAATGGAAGGCGCACACACCTAGTGCATTACCAAAGATAATTTAATAATAAAAATGTTTTTTATAAAAGTGGGTATTAACAAAATGCAACTGACAAAAGGCCATAAAAACAATGCATGGACATGCACAGAACACGGGGTACAGCTAACGCGTTTCAGGGGCGCACCTCCTTCCTCAGAGCTAGGTCTAGCTCTGAGGAAGGGGTGCACCCCCGAAATGCATTAGCTGTACCCCACATTCTGTGCATGTCCATGCATTTTCTTTATGGCCTTTTGTCAGTTGCATTTTGTGAGTACCCACTTTTATATAAAAAATTTTTATTATTAAATTATCTTTGGTAATGCACTAGGTGTGCGCGCCTTCCATTTTTGATTTTCTTGTAGTTACCAATTTAGAGTTAAACAGTAGGTCTGGTGCTAGAACTATAGCTCCTACTCTAACCTTTGCGGTGATACTTCACATGTGTGGAGCAATCACCATTTACATATGCGTGCTGGACCTACATGCGCATTCGCATTTACTTGTAAGCACGGGGGGGGGGGGGGGGGGGGGGGATTTTTATTATATTTTATTATTCATTTTATTTAAATGTAATTTTTCTACACACTCATTTTTTTAAACTTTTTTTGTTCAACAACATCCCTTGTGAAAGCATGGGCAGTGGCAGGTACTCTTTACTAAGAGATCTGGGGTCTATTAGACCCCAGATCTCTCCTCTGCCTTCTAAAACAACTGATCAAACAGAGATAGGTTTGATCGGCTGTTTTACTAACCAGTACGGCTAGTACACAATTGGCCCAAACCGAAAGTAACAAAATCCTCGTCGCTCCTGGTATCATAAACCATAGAGACGATTGGGGAATAGATGTGCCTCCTTCATCTCAATGACCAGCAGTGTATGACAGCGGGAGGGGGGAGGCCCCCTTTGGCTGCTGTTTAGCCACTTGGATCACTTTTACAAGAAACTGCATCTCCGGCACTTATGAATTGATATTCATAAGTGCCGGAGATGCAGTTTTTAACAACCCATAAACAGTATATATTTTTTAAGCAGAGACCCTGGAGAATAAAATGGTGGTTAATCCACTTTTACAAAAACTGCCTATTGCAAGTGAGGGGTATCTGTAGACAAAAACAAACTGTGCAGCTTTGACCAGTGTTGAATAATGTCCATGCTGTAGGTGTAGGCCATTTATGTACCTCCCAAAGCCTGGCCAAAAATCTCTCAGAGATGGCATCATCCTGTCCTGCCTTGTCACTAGGACATTGCTAAGACACACACCCAGCTGATTCAAGCTCCCTCATATGCTCTTTCTCCCCTTCTACAGCAAGGCCATTATTTAACTTTGGTCAAAGCTGCACAGTTTGTTTTTATTTACAGGAGCCCCTTATCTGCATAAGTAGTTTTTGACAATGTCCAGATCCTAGACTGCTAGAGTGCATGGGAGAAGAGGCTTTGGAGAGGAGCGGAGGATCAGGTAAGTATATTTTCTTTTTTTTGTTCCCCTAAACCTAAACGAGCAATTAACCCTTGCAGTGCAGGCACAGCCCCACTGCAAGGAATCTTTTTTTTTTTTTAGTTGCCCGGAGTTGGGCTTTAAGAATTGAGCCCTAGACAAAAAAACGAGCATTTAATGCTTGCAGCTGGGGAAGGGGGCACTGCAGTTTTGTCAATTCCTTGGAGTTTAGCTTTAAATCTAATTATTGTAGTCCTAAAAATATACAAGGATACAGATTGTAAGGTGAAATAAAACTGCACTTTCACCAAATATTAAAGTGACACTTATGCCGTGTACACACGGTCAGAATTTCCGACAACAAATGTTTGATGGGAGCTTGTTGTCGGAAATTTTGACCGTGTGTAGGCTCCATCGGACATTTGTTGTTGGAATTTCCGACAACAAAAATTTGAGAGCTGGATCTTAAATTTTCCGACAACAAAATCCGTTGTCGTAAATTCCGAGCGTGTGTAGGCAATTCCGACGCACAAAATTCCACACATGCTCGGAATCAAGCAGAAGAGCCGCACTGGCTATTGAACTTCATTTTTCGCAGCTCGTTGTACGTGTTGTATGTCACCACGTTCTTAAGTTTGGAATTTCCGACAACATTTGTGCAACTGTGTGTATGCAAGACAAGTTTGAGCCAACATCCGTCGGAAATAAATCCAGGATTTTGTTGTCGGAATGTCCGATTGTGTGTACGCGGCATAAGACTAGGTTCACACCTATGCAGGTTATGGTTGATGCGTGTTCCCAGTGCATTTTGCGCTTTTTTGAAACATGTTTTTGACATCTTTTTGGGAGATGTCTGTTGTCATGTGGGAGAAACCAGCGGAAACACATCAAAAACGCAATCACTGCATTTTTGATGTGTTTCCTCTGCATTTCCATTGAAGTCTCTGGAACAAAAAATGCAACCTGCTGCAGGCAAAAAAAGTCCCTGAACCTTTCAAAAAAATATGCACTGGTTGAAAATGCAGAGGTGTGATCGTGATCCGTAGGAAATCATGTTAAATGGACTGAAGTGCGTTTCTGCAAAACTGAAAACGCACTGCAAATCATATAGGTGTGAACCAGGCCTTAACGCTACTTGGAAAAAAAATCTATTCAAGTATGTATTCTTAACTCAAATAAGTCCCTTGCTCCTAACTTCCTCCAAATTACTTTTTTTGCTGCTGTGATCTGACTTTCTGGGGTGGGTGGCTACATTCGTTCTTAATGGTTCCACTGTATATAGAAATGTAGCCACTCTCTCTTACTCACTCCCAAAATGGACTCTGGAATATGGGATTTGTTGTGTGCATAGAGCAGTGCGCATGACCGCAACTAACGTATACTGCTTGTGAGTGAATAAAGGAGACGTTTGGGAGCTCACAGAGGATGTTACAAGGAGGCACAAAAAAAACAATAAGGGCTCATTTACACATGCTTCAAAACAAGGCTTCGGACAGGCTTTGTTAAAGCTCCCTGAATGCCAGTCAAAGCATCTAAAAAAAAAAGGTGAACTTATGCCGTGTACACACGAGCGGACTTTTCGACCGAACTGGTCCGCCGGAACGAATCCGTCGGACAATCCGACTGTGTGTGGGCTTCATCGGACCTTCAGCGGACTTTTTCAGTCGAAAATCTGACGGATTTTAGATTTAAAACATGTTTCAAATCTTTCCGACGGACTCAAGTCCGATCGAAAAATCCGCTCATCTGTATGCTAGTCCGACGGTCGAAAACCGACGCTAGGGCAGCTATTGGCTACTGGCTATGAACTTCCTTAGTCTAGTCCAGTCGTACGTCATTACGTTTGAATCCACCGGACCTTGGTGTGATCGTGTGTACGCAAGTCCGTTCATTAGAAAGTCCGTCGAAAGTCCGTCGGACCTTTGATGCCGAAAAGTCCGGCCGTGTGAACACGGCATCAGAGTCCTGTTTACACCTTGCTTTTGCTTGGTGCTTCGATGAGGCTTTGGTGGAGCTTCGATGGGGCTTCGATGAGCCTTTGGTGGGGCTTTGGTAGGGCTTCAGTAAGGCTTCTGTGGGGCTTCAAGCGAGCTTTGCTATAGACTTCCATGGAGGCTTTGAAGCACCACTAAAGCTACATGGGGTATAATTTTTGAAGCGAAGCCAAAGCAAAGCAAAAGCAAGGTGTAAACAGGACTGTAAGCTAACCATTTTATTTAGTGACAGGAGCTTTGACTGGCATTCAGAGAGCTTTAACAAAGCTTGTCCGAAGCCTTGTTTTGAAGCAAGTGTAAACTAGCCGTTAATGTGTGTTGAAGCTGGAGCAAGTGTAAATGAGCCCTAAGGGACAATTTCATGAGAAATAGATTACAGGGCCATTAGGTAGTGGATTATTTTTTGTGAATAAGGATATTGTCTAGTGTCACTTTGAGCATTTGTACTTGTCCCTGCAGCCTATGCCAGTATAACAAGGAAGCTGGTCCTGTGCTTCCATCCATCTTTGTATTACAAAGCTGTTTCTGGTCACTCCTGTTAGAGGACAGGAGCTCTACTCTCTATTGGGTTGAATGCACAGCCCCTCTTCCAGAAGCAGATTTCTCAAAGCACTACTGGATGCACTCAGGAGTCGGGAGGCTGCAGGAAGTATTGGTGGAAATACAGTGCCTTGAAAAAGTATTCATACCCCTTGAAATTTACCACATTTTGTCATGTTACAACCAAAAACGTAAATTTGTTTTATTGGGATTTTATGTGATAGACCAGCATAGAATGGCACATAGTTGTGAAGTGGAAGGAAAATGAGAAATGGTTTTCCAATTTTTTTTTACAAATAAATATGTGAAAAGTGTGGTGTGCATTTGTATTCAGCCCCCCTGAGTCAATACTTTTGTAGAACCTCCTTTTGCTGTAATTACAGCTGCAAGTCTTTTTGCGGATGTCTCTACCAGCTTTGCACATTTTGAGATTTTTGCCCATTCTTCTTTGCAAAATAGCTCAAGCTCTGTCAGATTGGATGGAGAGCGTCTGTTAACAATTTTCAAGTCACAGATTCTCAATTGGATTTAGGTCTGGACTTTGACTGGGCCATTCTAACACATGACTATGCTTTGATCTAAAGTACCGTTCCATTGTAGCTCTGGCTGTATGTTTAGGGTCGCTGTCCCGCAGGAAGGTGAACCTCCGCCCCAGTCTCAATTCTTTTGCAGACTCTAACAGGTTTTCTTCTAAGATTGCCCTGTATTTGGCTTCATCCATCTTCCCATCAACTCTGACCAGCTTCCCTGTCCCTGCTGAAGAAAAGCATCCCCACAACATGATGCTGCCACCACCATGTTTCACGGTGGGGATGGTGTGTTCCGGGTGATGTGCACTGTTAGTTTTCCGCCACACATAGCGTTTTGCTTTTAAGCCAAAAAGTTAAATTTTGGTCTCCTCTGACCAGAGCACCTTCTTCCACATGTTTGCTGTGTCCCCCACATGGCTTCTCACAAACTGCAAACAGAACTTCTTAGGGATTTTTATTCAACAATGGCTTTCTTTTTGCCACTCTTCCATAAAGGCCAGATTTGTGGAGCTCACGACTAATAGTTGTCCTGTGGACAGATTCTCCCACCTCAGCTGTGGGTCTCTGCAGCTCCTCCAGAGTTACCATGGGTATCCTGGCTGCTTCTCTGATTAATGCTCTCCTTGCCCGGCCTGTCAGTTTAGGTGGACGGCCATGTCTTGGTAGGTTTGCAGTTGTGCCATACTCTTTCCATTTTCGGATGATGGATTGAACAGTGCTCTGTGAGATGTTCAAAGCTTGGAATGTTTTTTTTATAACCTAACCCTGCTTTAAACTTCTCCGCAACTTTATCCCTGACCTGTCTGGTGTGTTCTTTGGCCTTCATGATGCTCACTAAGGTTCTCTAACAAACCTCTGAGTGCTTCACAGAACAGCTATATTTATGCTGAGATTAAATTACACACAGGTGTACTCTATTTACTAATTAGGTGACTTCTGAAGGCAATTAGTTCCACTAGATTTTAGTTAGTGGTATCAGAGTAAAGTGGGCTGAATACAAATGCATGCCACACTTTTCAGATATTTATTTGTAAAAAAAATTGAAATCCATTTATCATTTTTCTTCCACTTCACAATTATGTGCCACTTTGTGTTGGTCTATCACATAAAATCACAATAAAATACATTCACGTTTGGTTGTAACATGACAAACTGTGGAAAATTTCAAGGGGTATGAATACTTTTTCAAGGCACTGTAGGTCTTCTATTTAGAAATGGTTATCCATTGCAGTATAATTTTGTTTTGGTGGTCTTTAGGTGGTGGTGGTCCCACCACCAACCCAGTAGCATTTTTTTGTGGTCTTTGGGTGGTGGTGGGATGGTGGTCCCACACTCCCACCGCCAACACAGTAGCATTTTCTTTGGTGGTTGGTGGTCCTACCACCAACCCTGCAGCTTTTTTTTAAGAGGCTGCTGGGAGAAGTACAAATGTATCATTTCTAGTGACCGTGCAGTTATTATTAGCCTTTTGAAGCTGAAATATCAGTTTTGGCCTTGGCTGTTACTTTAACTGAAGAGGCCCTTTAACTTTCAGCTCAGCAGCTCAGTATTCGCAAAGGTAGTACATCCTACGGGAGCAGTCACTGTCCCACCATTTTCCATCATTCGAGGAGATGGACACACAGTTTTCCAGGACGCCACCGTTTGGCTCTGTCACTAAGGGATCTTTGAACCAGTTATAATAAGAAACCCGATGCCCGTTCTCAAACATATACATCCCATCCGAGCGACGATCATTAATGCCAATCCAGACAGGCCAGTTAAAGGGATAGAAGACATCATGAACATATTGTGCCACAGCTGTAAATTCTTGCTGATCAATGGGCATTGCCAGGTTTCCACCGCGGCTGTAGCAATGCTTTTGTGCTGTATCGTAGTCTTCAAAATGCTGGAAGATGAGGTAGCACTTGCGTGTGTACCTCTTGCCTTTCAAACAACCTACAAAGAAACACAAGTAAGACAATAATTATTGGCATTAGTATCAGGATAATATTTTGTTATTCCATAGATGCATTCCTTTAAACCAAACTCTTACCTGAGCTCAATGCTGATTACAGACAATCAAACCTTTCATACGAAAAACTGCTGTCAGGATTTCATAAAGAAAACAAAAAAACACAAACAAAAAGCACACAAGCCATGTTTGAGTTTTAAGGCTGCACTGTTAAAACAAATTAAAGCAGGGGTAGGTAACCTTTGAGAGGTGGAGATCTACCTGAACAACATGAAAGAGATCAAAGATCTCCAGGTTTCGTTACCCTTTTATTAAAAAAAAAAAAAAAAATTAACTCACAAGGCCTAACTAAGTAGTAAGGAAAAATAAAACAAATGCCACTGTATAAAATATAACCTTAGCCTACCTTAACCACTTGACAACTGGGCACTTAAACCCCCCTCGTGACCAGACCAATTTTCAGCTTTCAGCGCTCTCACACTTTGAATCACAGTTACTCAGTCATGCAATACTGTACCCAAATGAATTTTTTGTCCTTTTTTTCATACAAATAGAGCTTTATTTTGGTGGTATTTGATCACCTCTGGGTTTTTTATTTTTTGCGCTATAAATGAAAAAAGACCGGAAATTTTGAAAAAAAACGCATTTTTCTTAGTTTCTGTGATAAAATTTTGCAAATTAGTAATTTTGCTTCATAAATTTTGGTCACAATTTATACTGCTACATATCTTTGATAAAAATAACCCAAATTAGTGGATATTATTTGGTCTTTGTGAAAGTTAGAGAGTTTACAGGTTATGGTGCAAATCATAAAAAATTGATCACATCTGATGCACTGACGGCCTATCTCATTTCTTGCGACCCGAACAAGTCAGGACAGTACAAATACCCCCCAAATGACCCCTTTTTTGAAAGTTAAGATGCATGGTGAGGTTTTTGATGTTGTCATTTTTTCCCACAATTCTTTGCAAAATGAAGATTTTTTTTTTTTTTTCCCCCCCCACAAAATTGTCATTGTAATAGGTTATTTCTCTCACATGACATGTATATAACACAAATGACGCCCCAAAATACATTGTGCTACTCCTCCTGAGTATTACGATACCACATGTGTGGGACTTTTTCGCAGCCTATGCCACATAGAGAGCCCCAACATGCACGGAGCACCATCAGGTGTTCTAGGAGCATAAATTACACATCTAACTTGTTGACTACCTATTACACTTTTGAAGGCCCTGGAGAACCAGGACAATGACATGTGACACTGACGTGGCACTGATGACAAATGGCACTGATACGTGGCACTGATGTGGCACTGATGACAGATGGCACTGATACGTGGCACTGACACTGATGTGGCACTGATGACAGATGGCACTAATACGTGGCACTAATGACAGATGGCACTAATACGTGGCACTGATGAAGATGGCACTAATATGTGGCACTGACAGATGGCACTAATACGTGGCACTGACAGATGGCACTAATACGTGGCACTGATGACACGTGACACTGATGACAGATGGCACTAATATGTGGCACTGATGACATGTGGCGCTGATGACAAATGGCACTGATATGTGGCACTGATGACACGTGGCACTGATGAAAGATGGCACTAATACATGGCACTGATGACAGATGGCACTAATACGTGGCCCTGATGACAGATGGCACTAATACGTGGCACTGATGACAGATGGCACTGATACGTGGCACTGATGACACTGATGACAGGTGGCACTGATACGTGGCACTGATGACAGGTGGCACTGATGACAGGTGGCACTGATGACAGGTGGCACTAATGACAGGTGGCACTAATGACAGATGGCACTGATGACAGATGGCACTGATGACAGATGGCACTATGTGGCACTGATGACAGATGGCACTTATACGTGGCAGTGGGGACAGATGGCACTGGGGACAGATGGCAGGGCAGATGGCGGGACAGATGGCGGGACAGATGGCGGGACAGATGGCGGGACAGATGGCAGGGGCAGATGGCAGGGCAGATGGCAGGGCAGATGGCAGGGGCAGATGGCAGGGGCAGATGGCAGGGCAGATGGCAAGGCAGATAGCAGGGGCAGATGGCAGGGCAGATGGCAGGGGCAGATGGCAGGGCAGATGGCAGGGGCAGATGGCAGGGCAGATGGCAGGGGCAGATGGCAGGGCAGATGGCAGGGACCGTTAACAGCGGGACACCTTTTTTTCCTTTTTTTTTTTTCTTTTACACTCACCGCCGCAGCGGTTCCGCTCTCCCTCCTCACACGCTGTCTCTGTGTGAGGAGGGAGAGCCGGCGATGAGAGATGATCTCATATGTTTACATATGAGATCCTCTCCCATTGGTACCGCCGATCGCACTGTAAACGGCCGCTGTCTTGGCCGTTTACGGTGATCTGTGACTGGCTGTGTCCGAGGGACACGGCCAGCACAAAACTTCCGCGATGCGCGCCCGCGGGAGCGCGCAATGCGGAAGTAAACAGGAGGACGTCCAGGGACGCCCTCCCGGCAATTGAAGTCCGCGCTGTAGCCGTCTTTCGGCTATAGCGCGGACGCCTAGTGGTTAAAGTAGAACTGTATGCACAACTTTTTTTTCATCTTGGATAGAGTAAGGGAGGGTAAGGTTTATTTTTGCCATGTTTGTCCCATTGGGGAGATTGACCTTCACTTCCTGCCCCATAGCCAAACAGTAAGTGATAGTAAATCCCTGCATATTAAGGGAATTTCTTGGGGACCCCCTCGTCACCAGAACTAATGTCCACATTGGAAGATTTCCCCTCTATTACTTTTTTGGGACAACCCAAAATGTGTGATTTTCTTTTACTTTCCCCTGAAGATATTATGGTAATCAGAATAAATAGAGAGGGTGAATCTCCCTAATGGGACAGCAATGAAAACCTAATAGGTGTTCTAATCCCTCTCCACTCTATCCAAAACTAAAAAAAAAAGTTTTGTCTTTAGTTATACTTTAAAAGTGGACAGTGTCAGTCAATAGAGCAGTAAACATTGTCAGTAGGGTAGTGGATGCTGTGGTTTAGTTTTTTTGTTTTTGCTAATGTATTTTTTAAATTATTTTTTACAATTTTTTTTTTTTATTTTTTTATAATTTTTACATTTTTTTTTTTAGCAGCCCTGTTGGGAAGCTTTGGTGAAATAGCTCACTTTTGAGACAGAGAAAGGAGACTGAGGACTGAGTCCTCAATGTCCATCTCTGCAGCCTCAGCTGCACATGCTGAATGAACAGGAAGAGCTCTGCACATTCTCCTTGTTCAAACTGAAGCATACTAAACACAGTTTTCTATACTTCAGTTATGAATGAATACAGTGAGTGTTTGGTGCCTATTACTCACTGTGTTCAGTCAGTAGAGGAAGGGGTCAGTAAACTACATATTTACCGGCCCCTTCCCCCACTCTCTATCCTGGAATGATCCCCACAGCAACCGACAGGAGAGGAGAGTAAGGGAAGTCGGCAGCACTGAAAGGGGGGGGGGCCTGGGCTGCAGAAGGAACCTGGAAAGGAGGGCTGGGGGGGTCACATTTACTGGTACTAATCCCCTATATTTTCCTCCTGCAGCCACTGAATGCCTGTGGAGGAGGAGAAGCAGGCTTGCAGTTGCTGCAGAAGGAAAAGATTGGTTCCAGTAAATCCAGTCTGGATTCTGGGGGTTGTCAAGGAAGGGACGCGATCTACTCATCACCTACCCGTGACCGACAGGGGATGCCAACCCCAACTTAAAATGTATCTAAACGCCATTTCAAAAATGTAATGTATTGCAGATTACAAGTCCTTTAAATGAGGTGGCTGCTTTAGTTTTCTTTTTCAAATTTTAAGGACGATTACATCTCAATAAGACACACTTATTTCAGCAAAATAATTTTGATGGTGAATCTAGTGATATTGAATGGACACCACTAGAAGAACACTCTATGTCCCTGTAATGCAGAAAGAAAATGTCTGTGACTATAAGCGTCTAACTGGTGGTGGTTGTGGAACATAGTCACTGTAATTCATAAAGAGTGTCATAAACACTCTTTGGAAATGTGCCCGGTCTCTGCACAACAATTATTGGTCCCTGTGACAGATTCATGTGCCTGCCAGAAACAACAAGTACATGAATTTATTGCATGGAGGCATGGTTGGGAACGGTACTGAGGCTGGAGTGTCCATACTGGACATTCCATCCCTCGTGTATGTTCAGACCCCAGGCCTAACAGCATCCTTGGTTGCTAGAATGTTGGCTATGCAGCCGACAGCATCCTAGCAATGAATAATGCATGCCTGGCCCCATTCATATTCCCCCTCATTGACCTAATATGGTCATATTTGAGAAATGACATTAGTGAGAACATTCAGCTGTTGGCCAGGGACTCTCTGACAGCTGTGTAGGGTCAGGGATGGGGATGCCTTATTGATTCCTAGGAGGCTGGTGGCTTCCAGTGTCCTAGCAACCTCCAAACCCTAAGCAGAAAGCTCTCGCACTTGTGGCAGCTATCCAGTGCAGACATGTGTGGCATGTCTCTGTAAGCCAATTATTAGAGTTTGTGTTAATTACCACCAGTTTGCTTATCTGTGAATTTGCTGTAACTCTTTTTGAATTTGTTGTAGGGATAGCGACACATTATTAAAGTGGTTGTAAATTCTCCCTCCTGACTTTTAACTATAGGTAAGCCTAGAGTAAGGCTTACCTATAGGTAGTGGAAATATCTCCTAAACGTGCGCCGTTTAGGAGATATTTCACTTGCAGTGCGCTGATGATATAATCGGCTCATGCGCTGTGAAGAAACGGACCTCGGTGCTGTTTCTTCCCCAGCGTGTGCTGTTACTGACAGCTCCCGCGCGGGAGTGGAGTCACGCGGCTCCGGCCAGTCACAGAGCCGGAGTCCGTGGCCCCTGGAAAGAAGAGGGGCGAAGATGGACGCAGCCTGCACAGGGAACAGCGATGGATTCCTTTGAAGTAAGTGTCACATAATGGGCTAGTATGCGATGCATACTAGCCCATTATGCTTTTAATTTGCAGGCTTTGCAGGGAGCAAAAGAGGAAGTAAAACCCATCCGGATTTACTTCCTCTTTAATGTGGCGCAAATGAGAACAAGCTGAATCTGTTGTATGTGTTGGAACTTTTAGGCTCCATTCAAACTTGTTCTACTCCAAAGTTGCACTGACTTTGGACTGAAACTTGGATATGACTTTGGCTTTGACAAGTGATAATGGACAACTTTTGCACAACTGTTGTATTGCATAGCATTCAGGTATGACGTTCATGCAACTTTTGAGGGTTAACATTCAAGTCTATGGCCTTCAAGTTGCATTAAAGTCAGACCAAAGTAGTGCATTAGCTATTTTGAAGTTGCTGCAACTTTAGGTCGCACATATATGAATGGTTATCATTGGAAAACATGGGAAACATCTTATCATGTGACTTTGATGTCCAAAGCTGCATGACAAGCCCCACAAGTGTGAATGGAGCCTTAGGGAAACATGTCCAACTGCCTCTGTGGTTCATGACAAAATCCCTTTCAGGACTGACTTATTAATAAATATGTTTAAAAACAGCACACACAAAATTAATCTTCTAATTAAGAAGATTTAATGATGCTTTCATTTTTGTAATAAGTGGTAAAGAGATGAGAACACTTTGCTCAGGGTCATTGCCTAGGGTCAGAGGGCCCGGTGGGCTTTGTCTACACCATTTGCTGCACCGTTGCTGTCAGTTATGCATAACTGAAAAATAACATTTTATTTAGCATATAAAAGAGAGTCTCCCATAGAAATGTGGAGAAAATCATAATTAAAAACAAGAAATTAGCTTGATAAACAACAGCCGAACACATGTTCCTGCTTGGCATTCCTACCTTCAATCTGTCCAATCTGTCTCTGGTTCCTGAGATTCATTTCTGACACAGTGGTGATGGCATCATCTGCTTCACTGAGCTTATTCCGCATCTTAGAGAGACTCTGATACATCTGCGACACTTTCACATCCAGACCATAGAACTGGACATTGAGGCGATGGATAGCGGATTCAATGCCGCTCAGTCTAGACACTGTATAGAGAATAAAAGAAAAGCTAGCATGAGGAAAAAAAATACTTAGGTACTATCAATCATGTGTTGCTGCAAATGTTTTGCAGATAAAGCATTATACATTCTCCCGGTCTGATTACATTAAAGTATAACTAAAGACAAAACTTTTTTTACTAGTTTTGGATAGAGTGGAGAGGGATTTGAATCCCTGTGAGTTTGTATTGCTTCCATTAACCGCTTCAGCCCCGGAAGATTTTACCCCCTTCCTTTCCAGAGCACTTTTTGCGATTCGGTACGGCGTCGCTTTAACTGACAATTGCGCAGTCGTGCGATGTGGCTCCCAAACAAAATTGACGTCCTTTTTTTCCCACAAATAGAGCTTTTTTTTAGTGGTATTTGATCACCCCTGCGGTTTTTATTTTTTGCACTATAAACAAAAAATAGCAACAATTTTGAAAAAAAAAACGCATTATTTTTTACATTTTGCTATAATAAATATCCCCCAAAAATATATATAAAAATTTTTTTTTCCCTCAGTTTAGGCCGATACGTATTCTTCTACATATTTTTGGTAAAAAAAAAAAAAAAATGGCAATAAGCGTTTATTGATTGGTTTGCGCAAAAGTTATAGCGTTTACAAAATAGGGGATAGTTTTATGGCATTTTTATTATTTTTTTTTTTTAGTAGTAATGGCGGCGATCAGCCATTATTGTATCGTGACTGCGACATTATGGCGGACACATCGGACATTTTTGACACATTTTTGGGACCATTGTCATTTATACAGCAATCAGTGCTATACAAATGCACTGATGCCTGTGTAAATGACACTGGCAGTGATGGGGTTAACCACTAGGGGGCAGTGTAAGGGTTAAGTATGTCCTAGGGAGTGATTCTAACTGTGGGGGGGCGTGGTTACATGTGACACGTCACTGATCTCTGCTCCTAATCACAGGGAGCAGAGATCAGTGACGGTGTCACTAGGCAGAATGGGGAGATGCTTGTTTACATTAGCATCTCCCCGTTCTTCCTCTGCGTGAGGCGATCGCGGGTATACCCGCGGCGATCGAGTCCGCGGGACCCGTGACCCGACTCACAGAGGTCCCAGCCGGCACACGATGGCACGGCGGCAAATTTAAAGGGACGTACAGGTACGCCCATTTGCCCAGCCGTGCCATTCTGCTGGCGTACATTGGCGTGCGCCGGTCGGGAACCGGTTAAGGAGATTCACCATCATGATTTGTCCTGTTTACCATTATCACTGAAAGTAAAGAAAATCCCAAATTTTGGGTTGCCCCCAGAAAACTAATATATGGAAAATCTTCCAATGGGGACCTGGTGGCCTGGGGGTCCTCAAGGGATTTCTTTAAAGGAGTTGTAAAGGCAGAAGTTTTTTTTATCTTAATGCATTCTATGCATTAAGATAAAAAAAAACCTTCTGTGTGTGGCAGCCTCCCCAGCACCCCCTAATTACTTACCTGAGCCCCATTTCTCTCCAGCGATGTCGACGAGTGTCTGAACCTTCCTGGACTCTCCTCCTGATTGGGATACACAGCAGTGGCGCCATTGACTCCCGCAGCTGTCAATCACAGTCAGTTAGCCAATCAGGGGAGAGAGGGGACAGGGCCGGGTCGGGGCGCCGTGTCTTAATGGAAACACGGAGCTGTGACTTGGCTTGGGTGCCCCCATAGCAAGCTGCTTTCTGTGGGGGCACCCGGCAGGAGGGAGGGCCCAGGAGCAGTGAAGAGGGACCCAAGAAGAGGAGGATCCCGGCTGCTCTGTGCAAAACCAACTGCACAGTGCAGGTAAATATGACGTTTGTTTTTTTTTTTTTTTAAACAAGACTTTACAACCACTATGCACAATATGCAAGGATTTCCTCTCACCTCCTGTTTGGCTATGGGACAGGAAGTGAAGGTAAATCTTCAAAATGGGACACAGATGGTGAAAAAAAAATCTCACAGGGGTTATAACCCTCCCTTGCTCTATCCAAAATGAACTTTAAGGCCTTGTTCACATGGCATATGCAACATACAGCATATGCCTGTGCGAGACCATGTATACTGTACCTGCATGGGAATGCACAGGTGTTCTGTGCATCCCCATGTAGGCAGTCCTATGCATGTCAATTGTGGGGCAGTGACTGCATGGACACAGGAAGTGAAGCAAAATCTTCCTAATGGGACCCAGATGTAAAAAACAAACCTGATAGGGGTTTTAACCATTCCATACTGTGTCCAAAGTGAGAAAAAAAGTTTTCTTAGTTTTCTTAGCTAAGCACACCCTCATGCCTGCATGCCTGAGCTTAGGGAAGATGGATTCCAGGAAGCAGATGCTACATGGATCATCTGCCCTTACTCAAGATGGCAGCAGCTAGAAATGCTAGGGTTTTTTTTTTTAAAGTGATTTCTTGGCAAAATAAAGGATGGAGACATGGATGGATGGGGGAGTTTGCTTTGAATCTCAAAAATGAATTACAGTAAATAACGTTTTTTGTTTGTGGTGCTCAGATGCAGTCAAGTGCTTTTTGCTTGATTAAAGATCCTTAGATGCTGTCCCTGCTTTGTAATGTTTAGGAAGGGGCTGCGGAGTAAAGTTTACCATAATTAACTCTGTAATGACTGTGTTTGCAGTTCTTCACTGTCAGTTGTAAACTAGATTGGAACACTGTCTGCCCTAACAAAGGGTTAAAATTTTAGAAAACGCCCTCCTGCATTGTATGGTAATGAGGTATAGCTCACTTTGTGCAGGGACATAAACAGAAATCCTTAAAATTAGCCATAACACCTTCTCATTAGAAACATCTAAAACTAAAAAAAAAAAAATTAAAAGTATTCACCCATTCACCCCCCTTGGCATTTTTCGTATTTTGTTGCCTCACAACGTGGAATTAACATGGATTGTTTGAGGATTTGCATCATTTAATTTACAGAACATACCCACAACTTTGAAGATGTTTTTTTTTTTATTGTGAAACAAACAACAAATGGGACAAAATAACAGAAAAAGTCAATGTGCATAACTATTCACCCCCCTAAAGTCAATACTTTGTAGAGCTACCCTTTGCGGCTATCACAGCTCCATGTCGCTTTGGATAAGTCTCTATGAGCTTGCCACATCTTACCACTGGGATTTTTGCACATTCCTCCTTGCAAAATTGCTCCAGCTCCTTCAAGTTAAATGGTTTGCACTTGTGAACAGCAATCTTTAAGTCTGACCACAGATTTTCTATTGGATTGAAGTCTGGGCTTTGACTAGGCCACTTCAACACATTTACATGTTTCCCCTTAAACCACTCAAGTGTTGCTTTAGCAGTGTGTTTGGGGTCATTGTCCTGCTGAAAGGTGAACCTCTGTCCTAGCCTCAAATCACACACAGAGTGGTACAGGTTTTGCTTAAGAATATCCCTGTATTTACACCATCCATCTTTACCTCAACTCTGACCAGTTTCCCAGTCCCGACTGCTGAAAAACATCCCCCCAGCATGATGTTGCCACCACCTTGTTTCACTCTGTGGATGGTGTTCTTTGGGTGATGTGATAGCGTTTTCTTTGATGGCCAAAAAGTTCAATTTTAGTCTTATCAGACCAGAGCACCTTCCTCCATACATTTTGGGAGTCTCCCACATGCCTTTTCGCAAACTCAAAACGTGCCATTTTGTTTTTTGCCGAAAGTAATGGCTTTCTTCTGGCCACTCTGCCATAAAGCCCAACTCTATGGAGCGTACGGCTTATTGTTGTCCTATGTACAGATACTCCAGTCTCTGCTGTGGAACTCTGCAGCTCCTCCAGGGTTACCGTAGGTCTCTGTGCTGCCTCTCTGATTATTGCCCTCCTTGCCCGGTCCGTGAGTTTTGGTGTGCGGCCGTTTCTTGGCAGGTTTGCTGTTGTTGTACCATGTTCTTTCCATTTGGTTATGATAGATTTGATGGTGCTTCTAGGGATCATCAAAGATTTGGAGATTTTTTTATAACCTAACCCTGACTTGTACTTCTCAACAACATTGTCCCTTACTTGTTTGGAGAGTTCCTTGGTCTTCATGGCAGTGTTTGGTTAGTGGTGCCTCTTGCTTAGGTGTTACAGCCTCTGGGGCCTTTCAAAAAGGTGTGTATATGTAATGACAGATCATGTGACACTTAGATTGCACACAGGTGGACATCATTTCACTAATTATTTGACTTCTGAAGGTAATTGGCTGCACCAGAGCTTTTTATGGGCTTCATAACAAAGGGGGTGAATACATACGCACATACCAATTATCAGTTTTTTATTTCTGAAAACTAGTTTTATGTATATATTTTTCTAATTTTACTTCACCAACTTAGACTATTGTGTTCTGATCCATCACATATAATTCAGATTAAAAAAAAACATTGAACTAAAGGCTGTAATGTAACAAAATAGGTAAAAAGCCAAGGGGGTGGATACTTTTGCATGGCACTGTAGGTACAGTATACCGTGTAAATGGAAACACATAACAAACATACCTGTATAGGGGGTTTTCTCAAATTGGACTGCAAAAGTTGAAATACCATTTAAATGAATGTAGATGTTCCCTTTTAGCTTTTAGTTTAACATTAAAGTGCTCCAAGATGTTCAGTATTAATCTCTTATGCCGTCTACACACGATCGGAAATTCGGCCAGCAAAAGACCGATGAGAGCTTTTGGTCGGAAAATGCGACCGTGTGTATGCTCCATCGGACTTTTGCTGGCCGAATTCCTCCATGTTCTCAATTTTTCGGTCGGAAAAAGTAAAAGTTCTTATCCGAAAATGCGATCGTCTGTAGCAATTCCAACGCGCGAAATTCCTACACATGCTCGGAAACAATTCGATGCATGATCGAAAGCAGTGAACTTAATTTTCTCGGCTCGTCGTAGTGTTGTTCGTCACCGCGTTCTTAACGGTCAAAAGTTCCGCAAACTTTTGTGTGACCGTGTGTATGCAAGGCAAGCTTGAGCGAAATCCCGTTGGAAAAGCCATCATATCTTTTTCCGACGAGAAGTCCAATCGTGTGTACGCAGCATTACTCACACTTCCACCCTCCATGGTTTAGAGCAGCCTTTTTCAAATTTTTTACCCCAGAGGCACCCTTAATCACTTAAAGCGGAGATCCATCCAAAAGGGGAAGTTCCGCACCCACCCCCTCCATTGCCACATTTGGCACTTTTTTGGGGGGAGGGGGTAGTGGGTACCTGGTTTTGATAGGTACCCGCTCCCACTTCCTGATATGATCGCCAAGTAGTAATTTTTACACTGTAATTTTAAAAAAATTGATCACTTTTATTGCTATCGCAAGGAATGTAAACATCCCTTGCAATAACAATACAGCATAACAGGTCCTCTTTATCTAAAAGACCCCACATCTCTCCTCTACTCTTAAAAGCAAAAGATCAAAAAATAAATAAATTATCTTTTGCTTTAAGAAAAAAAAAGCCAAGTTCACATGGCCTGGGAACCGGAAGGGACGTCATGGCGTCACTTTGGTCCTCCAAGGGCGTAGAGATGAGCAGCGCACATCTTTCCATCGCTTATCTCTATGGCAAACCACCCCCTGCACCAGATGGTTCCCGGGCACAGCGATTGGTAACATAAGCCCGGGAAAGGGGCGGAAGGGGGGGCACCCCTCCTGCCACTTTTAAAAGTGATCCCACAGCAAATCTGCTACAGGGATCACTTTTATCTGAAAGTTCGACACCTAAAGGGAAAAGAAAATACCAGGGTTATGGCATCTAGCTGCAGCCATAACCCCTGTATTCAACGGCAAACAAATGACGTATTTTTCCCAGTTAGGCGGTCGGCAAGTGGTTAAACTAATTTTCAGGTCTCAGGGAGCTCTTATTAAGATTCCACAGATACCAGGGTGCCTTGACGAGGCTCTGTGGCTTACGCATGCATTTGCAAATGTGTGCAGACTAAACCCCTGCTTTTAACGCATACTGTTAGACAGGTTCACTTGGTTGTCTGCGGGCTGGTCGGTAAGTTAAACTTGTTTTTTTCCTTGGATTTATCCTTGGCCTTGTTTATAACTCTTGTTAAGATTAGTCCATTGGGAGTTATTAGGAAAATGCCCCTTTACATTGGTGGTATTCAGAGGGACGAATGTCCCCCTTACAATAGTGGCCAGAATGCCACTTCTGCAGTCACCATCAGATGGGAGGTCAGTTACCCACAACTCAAGGAACCCCTAGCCATCTCTGGAGGAACCCTAGTTTAGATTGGCTGGTCTAGAGAGTGTTTTTTTTTTTTTTTTACTTGTTTAAATATATTATTAATTATAGCCAAACCATTGTGATTTGTTTCCTATAGTTTAGATTCAGTTTGTTGAATTTTATTGATAGGCCCTACAGTTGACATACATGAGCATCACTCTAAACCCCGTTTACGCTCTCTAATAAGCAGATGATGTGGAACTACTAAAGTAAATATTTAATTCCACAACCCATGCTGAAAAACCAAACTCTGCTTTTTCTCAGCTTAGCTGTAGAAATAGAAATATACTGAGAATGCGGCTTTATCTCTGCTCGCGGCTTAACAGATGCTTATGACCTCAGAGTCTAGGCTGTTGGCTCTGTGGTTTGCTCTTGGAGTCCTGGTGAGTTTTGTAAGGAAGGTGAGTCGCTGAATGTTCCCGGTCTTGTATAAACGCCACTGGGGCCTTTCCTGTCTGCCTTACTGAGATTACCACCTGAAGACTGGAACACAGCTACCGACTGTTATATCTACTAGGGACAAATATACATTGTACAGATGTATCCCTGACAACGGCTCCATCGTCCCACACTGCCCAGCTTCAGTCAATCCGGGAAATGTTAACACTTTACCATTGCGGCTGGGCTATGTCAATGGTGCATGCAACATTAAAAAATGTTATATGTTTTTCAATGTTTTTCTTTAAATTAATGTAAATCTAAAAGTAATTTGGTGTAAATAATCTTATCAATATATGTCAATGTTTTATCTAAACCTAGTTGATTTGTAATATACCGTATATACAGTGAGTATAGAAAATAATCACCCCCTTTTAAAATAATCACCTTTTGTTGCTTTGCAGCCTTAAATGAAGACAGGCCGTTTTTGTTTTATCCAGCTGTATTTACTAAAGCAATCTATAACATCAAAGTGAAAAGTATAACACCAACATATCAGAAAAAGAAAACTACAGTATCAACAAAATACTGACATAACCGGGGGTGATCCTTTTTCCAATTCAGTGATTCTGTTTTTTTTTTTTAATATTTCTGATATGTTGGTTTTATAGCTTTCACTTGAATGTTATAAGTTGCACTAGTAAAAACATAAAACAAAAAATGTGCCTATCTTCATTTCAGGCTGAAAAGAAACAAAATGTGATTATTTTAAAGGGGGGGGATTCTTTTCTATACGCACTGTATATGATGTATATATATTATGTTCAGTGTTAAAATAAAAAAAACACGCATATACAGTATATATAAATAGATACCTAACATGTCACGCTTTAAAATTGCACGCACTTGTGGAATGGCGCCAAACGTAGGTACTTAAAAATCTCCATAGGCAACGCATGATTTTTTTACAGGTTACCTGTTTAGAGTTACAGAGGAGTTCTTGGGATAGAATTGTTGCTCTCACACTAACGTTCGCGACGATAGCACACATGTGGTACGTTCTTTACAATCACTTTAACCTTAAACTACGTAGAGGGTTCATTACTGTAAGAGCAGCAAGGATGTAGAATTCCCTTCCGTAGGCGGTAGTATCAGCGGGGAGCGTCGATAGGTTCAAAAACTAGAGATTAGATAAGCACCTGAATGACCACAACATATGGGATATACAATGTAATTCTGATATATAATCATACACACAGGTTGGACTTGTGTCTTTTTTCAACCTCACCAACTATGCAACTTCATTTCTGTGTTTCTTGTGCGCAGGGCAGCCTATTGAAATGAATGGACTGCCCTACGCGTGGGAAAGCGCCCGTGCTTGGTCGCACCTGTAGGGGTAAACCAAGCATTAAGAAGCACATGTGCAGGGTGGCTTTGTGCGATGATGGGCATTATTTTGCAAGCCAGCCTCTTGAAGACTGGGTCAAATCATGGTTTTCTAGGCCAGGTCCTTGGAGACACTGAGTGCCAAAACTCAAATTGGAAAATGAGCAGGCTACCCACCTGACATAGAGAAAACAAGAGTAGGTCCAAAGCTCCAAACAAAAGGTGTGACAGACTTACTATTTTACCCAGTACTATATCTAATTAACCTCCCTGGCGGTTTTCCCAAGTGTGGCTCGGGGTTAAATTTCAGCACCATTAGCGGTAACCCCGAGCCACACTCATGATTACATCTCAGGATCCCGGTGCGGTATACTTACCTGCGATGTCCCCCCGCTGTGTCCGCAGGCTCTGTCCTCCGCCCCGATGTCCTGTGTGTCAGGCTCCGTTCCCTGAGAGCGTTGCGATGCATGGGGGCGGAGTCTGGCGGCAAATTCAAAAAAGTGAAAAATCATAACACATACAGTACTGTAATCTTACAGATTACAGTACTGTATGAAATCATTTCACATCTCTTTTGTCCCTAGTGCTTTGTCCAATGCCCTGCATGTAGTTTTATGTTATATATACTGTTCTTTCTGCCTGGAAACTTGAGATTGTCCATAGCAACCAAAAAGTGTCCCTTTATGTCAAAAGTGGTTTTAGACCAGCTAGAAAACAGCGATAATAAATTAGAACACTTGCAGAATTGAGCGATAGTGAATTGTGGGGAAATTTATTTTATTATTATTATATTATTATTTTTTATAATTATTTATATTTATTTATTATATTATAATTTATGATTTTGTGTTTCAAACTTCATCATACCCGGGATATCTACCAGACTCTTAGTGGACAGATTTAAGTGTGTTATTGTTAAGAATTACAGGCCTACAATATAAAACGCCAAACTTCTATGCAAAATAAATAATTGTACCGCTTTGAGACGCAAAAATCTGAAATAATCATTAGCCAGGAGGTTAAAAGTAACCTGAATAAGAAAATGTTAACGTGACCATACCACATAATTGAAAACTCTTGCAGCTCATTCACACGGCTAGTTGGTGTGATAGAAAACTATAAGCTCAGGTGTGTGTGGACAGCGGTGTGAGGTTTGCCACCTCATCCCTTTAAAATCTAACACATATTAATTACACAGGTTCTGTGGCTGATTAAGGTGGTAATTAAACCCACTTGGTGCCTTTTCTGCATTAAATTAGCCTTAGAACCTGTGTAATTCATATGTGTTTGGCAGCAGCCAGGAAGCCCATACAAAGCAGTGGCTGCCCGTGCATTACGGGCGCCGCCCCCTCTCTCCTGCCACCCTTCTATCACCAATAGATAGATTCATGCGTGGCATGAATCTGTCTATGACTGCTGCTGCCACCCCCTATTCAGGCGCCTGAAGTTCCAAGGCGGGGGGTGTTTTTGAAGCACCTGATTAGAGCCTTAGGCTCTAAAAGGCGTCAAAAAAGATGTCCTGCGAGCGCCATGCTGGGCGCTCGCAGGTCACTCAGCTGTGTTAGAAAACAAATGACTATTTGCTTTCCTAACACTAAACCGCCTCTCCGCCAATCAGGTGCTCGGGTCTTTTACCTGTCATCTGATTGGCTGAAACTCCTGACGCCTATCAGGAGTAGAGGACAGGAGATGAGGATGGCAGGAGAGGCATGGAGGACCCCACTCATCGCCGACACCTGCTGCCCCACCAAGCAAGCGGACGGGGGTCACACTGGGGGGCATTTGATGGGCACACTGGCAGCATTTGATGGGCACAGTGGCAGTGTTTGCTGGGCACAGTGGCTGCGTTTGGGCACAGTGGTAGCATTTGAAGGCACAGTGACTGCAATTGATGATTTTGAGCACCAGCTGCCACTGGTACAAAGCAATGACAGGCTGACATCGGCCACAGCTGTCCATTGGTGTTTGGATGTAATGCAGCCTGCGATTTTGGACTGATTGCCCCTGGATACAAGCAGCTTGGTTCAGGGATGATAATTTGTCCTTAAACACAATTCCCTCCAAACATTGATGGACAGCTGCGGTCACTATGAGCCTGTTATTGATTTATACGGGATTCCCATCTACGGCTGTCTGCACACACACACACACACACACCAGGGCTCGCAAATGCAGTTTATCACAAGATACTTTCTACACTGATTTATCCCTCTTGTGAATGAGACCCAAACTATGCGCCATCTTTTGCACAACTCATACTAATGCAGCCAGTTGTCTTTTCAATTGTTTTGCTGTCATCTGCCGGAGACTTTGCACATCACATGCTCTAAATTGCAGGACGTAGGTGTGTGCTTACACCTGTCTCCATTGACTTGGTGATTCAGCACCAGATCATTGCCTGATAATAGACACACTGTGATTAACATTCATATCCTGAACTGAGGTTTGCCTAATTACCTGACCCTTTTGTCTTTTTTTTTTTTTTTTGCTGCCTGCCTTCCTTCCTTCCTTCCTTCTTACCTAATCATTCATCATGGTACCACGTTCTGATATTGCCTATTGTTGCCCTGGTAGACAACCAAGTGTCCTGCATCCTTGCACCTGTTTGCTGCTGCTTTGCCAAACTTTGACTTAGTTTTTCTATATCTGAACTTATATCAGTTAAGCCTGTATCAGCACTCAGTAGTCATCAGGGTTGTTCCAGCATCTTCCCATCAGCACCGTGGCCCTGCACCTTCAGGTAAGCCAAACATCTCTTCCTGGTAGCATGTGCGATCCACCTATTTTGTAACAATACCAAAATCATGTATCTGTAAATTTTAAAAAAGCCAAACACTTACCTCTCCAATGCCACCGATTGTCTCTCCGTTGCTGAAGAATTGCCCCCCAAAGTCTCTTGTAAAACTGACACTTCCAGGGATGTCAATCTTCCCTGTTTAATGTGGAACTTACTATTTTATCCCACTGACCTCCACATCATTTCGGTACACAGTAGTGATGTGGAGGTCAGCAGGAATAACCACTGAACAGTGCAGGGGGACGCAAGTGATCAACCCTCCTGGAAGTGTTGGTTTCCTAGCAGATTTTACAGGACAAGTCTTTGGTAATGGATATACGTTCAGCTGCATTGGTGGCAGAGAAGGTAAGTATTTTGTTTCTCTTTTAGAGTTATGTGCATTGGGGCTGCTTTTACTTATGTAATAAGGTCACATTGGGGGAGATTTACTAAAACTGGAGCACCCAGAATCTGGTGCAGCTGTGCATTGTAGCCAATCAGCGTCTAACTTCAGCTTGTTCAGTTCAGCTTTGACAATAAAACCTGGAAGCTGATTGGTTTCTATGCAGAGCTGCACCAGATTTTGCACGCTCCTCCAGTTTTAGTAAATATCGCCTTTATGTCAAATATGTTTTCTGTTTGTTATAAAGTGCTGTTCATCTTTGCACATTCCATTCTATGTATATACATATGTATTTATGACTGTTTAACTGCTGACCAAAAGAAAGCTCTTACTGGAAATGTTTAATAAATGTTATTAAATCCCTAACCCCTTGTCTACCACTGTATGTTTTTGAACAGCAGATTGGTTGATGGGTATTTCTGCAGTGCCATTTTTAAACTTTGCTGCAGAAATCTGTGGTTAGTCCATGCGTCCGTGAGTCTTGTGTACCGAGTAGGGTTGCCACCTCATCCCTTTAAACCCGAACACATATGAATTACACAGGTTCTGAGGCTAATTTAATGCAGATAAGGCCCTAAGTGAGTTTAATTATCACCTCAATCACCCACAGAACCTGTGTAATTAATGTGTTCGTTTTTAAAGGGATGAGGTGGCAACCCTAGTACCGAACCAAACTGAGTGGCTATGTACCTTGTGATTGTTGCAATGACCAATCACAAATGCACACACTGCTGTTTATAGTAATGAATGAATGGATTAGCAGAAAACAAATGTTTTGAAAAAGGTATTTTTCAGGTAGTACACTTTAAGCCCCCGTTAACACCTATGCGAATTAGATGTGGCTTACCCCGCATCCAATTCGCAGGACATTTTAAAATGCATTCATTTGAATGCATCTGGTTCACATACCCTGTTTCCCCGAAAATAAGACCTAGCTTGATTGTCGGTGATGGCTGCAAAATAAGCCTTACCCCCCAAATAAGCCCTAGTTAAAGTCCTTGTAGGTCTTATTTTCAGGGTAGGGCTTATTTTGGGGGAAACAGGGTAGGGCTTATTTGGGGGGTACGGCTTATATTGCAGCCATCACTGACAATCATGCTAGGTCTTATTTTCGGGGAAACAGGGTATGTGCATTGCACAAAAAATTGTGTGTTTTCTGGGCATTGTGGTGCAAATTACAAGCCCATTATCTTCTATGGGAACGCATCTGATTCACAGATGCATTCTGTTCTGAACACAAATTCTCTCCTAAAGCTCACTATACCTCCCCTCCTCTCCCTGCTCACTAATCCGCAGCTAAAACGCAGAGGAACCTCTGAACAACTGTTTTATATTTTCGCAATGAAACCGGAGCTTCAATTTGCAACACACATGTGTGAACCCGGGCTACAGGGAATCTGTAGCCAAAACTGAGTAATGCATAGGTAAGGCAAGCACTTTACAAAAAGTGTCTTCTAGGAAGTGGTTGGCTATGACCAAATTGGCCACATGTTTGCTTTAGCAAAACTTTTCAAACAATGGTCTCTCAAAAACTGACAAAAGAGAAAAAATGATTTAGACACCATCAGTTGCCCCTCAAAAATGAAGAAACTACTGAACATCTTTGGACCAGTCACAATTGTAGATACTGCTGTCTACAGCGTTTAACACTCCCATTACTCTTACAATAGAGGAAAGAGAAGAATCCTTGTCATTTATAAATGTGAAATGAATGGATCAATGGCAGCTGCTATTCCATCTATATATCCACCCATTTTGTGAATATAAAGATATATATAAATTTATTTTTTTCTTTTCATGCCCCCCTCTTCTCCTACACATCTGATCTCCTATTATGTCGCTATGTAAATCTATTTATTAATCCTTCACATCCCTTATCCTGCACATCTACACATTAACTTCCCCACCCCCATCCTCCACTGTATCTTAAATGTACATCAACCCCTTCACCTCTTCCTCCTTCTGTATAGGACCTACCATGGCTGGATCTAAGGGGGGCCTAATTTGACAGCTATGCAGGTGAGTGGCCCCAAATGCACACTATGCGTGTTGGAGACATACACCTGCACCCACACACCTGTCAAATTTGGACCTACGGCTGTTTTTGTACAGCTGCTGCATCCCCATAACATAGCTTGCCTGCAAACAGCTCCAGCCACATAAAAAAAAAAAAAACATTGATCCACACTGTACAGACCACAGTACCCATGAGTAAGCCCCAAGATTTCATTCATACATAGAACTTTATTAACTCAATACAGTTTTATCTTTTCAATTTAGAAGGAAAATAATGATTTTAGTGTATTTTTAGCAAAAAATATCAGCTGTCAGGTAGCTGATCCCTGTACTCCACCCTACTGACCCCTATCCTCTGCTCTGCTGGACCCTGTCCACCACCCTGCTGACCCATATCCTGCACCCTGATGATTCCTGTCCTCCAACCTACTGAGCCCTATCCTCTGCTGGGCCCTGACCACCACCCTGCTGACCCATGTCATGCAACCTGATGATTCCTGTCCTCCAAATTACTGAGCCCTATCCTCTGCTGGACCCTCACCACCACCCTGCTGACCCATGTCCTGCACCCTGATGATTCCTGTCCTCCAACCTACTGAGCCCTATCCCCTGCTCTGCTGGACCCTTACCACCACCCTGCTAACCCATGTCATGCAACCTGATGATTCCAGTCCTCTGCCCTGCTGCCCCCTGTCCTCTGCCCGGCTGTCATCCTGTACATGGCCCTGCTAAACCTAAGGAAGTACCAAGATTTTATTTATTTGACAAGCAATAGCTATTTTTCCCTCAAAATCATATTGTAATGCTAAAAGGTGTCTTTCGGGTAGATTTATGTAGCACAAACTGACCATTGTATGAGTAATGCACAGGTAAGCCAAGTGCTTTACAGAAAAGTACTATCCTTGGAGATCCTGGGAGGAATTCCAAGTACTTAGAATTCTGCTGTATCTTGGTACCTTAAGATCCAAAACTCTCATGAGGAGGGGCAAGGAGGGCTGTGCCATGTGACTAGCAAGAAGACCCCTGGAAAAAGTTATGTACTGTATAAAAGTTTTTTTAATATTACTTGGGGGTTGGGGGGAAGGTGCCTTGCCCAACAATGAGTTAGGATTTACATTTTATGTGAATACTCCTAGATTGTAAGCTCTTACAAGCAGGGCCCACTGATTCCCCTGTATTGAATTGTATTGTAACTGTACTGTCTGCCCTCATGTTGTAAAGCGCTGCTCAAACTGTTGTCACTATATAAAATCTGTAAAATAATAATAATCCTTACTGGGTACTAGCTGAGCCTATTTTGTAGTAGGACTTGGGGAGTATCTTATCACATGACTGAACAGGCTACAAAATAACCCTAGAATTGGTAATCAAACATTGAAAGCTCTAAAGTAAACCCACTCACAGATATAGGACAAGTTGTCATCTGCCGGTATTGTAGTTGGTGTCTGTGCTGTCCCTACTGCTTCTGTTACCATATTTTCATTAGATTTCACCTTCTTCATCTTCTGCTTCTGCTTCTTCTTTTTCTTCTTCTCTTCTACTTCTTTTTCTCTTTCTTCTTCTTCTATCAGATCTTCCTGCTCCTTTTCTTCTTCCCTATCCTCCTCCCCTCTCTCTTCTTCTTCATTCTCCTCCTCTTCCTTCTCTCTATCGTCGTCTTCCTCTCCCTCCTCTTCCTCCATCTCATTGTTCACCTCCTCCGTCTCTTCCTGTTGTAGGTCCACCTCTTTCTTGGGAATTGAAATCAAGGTGACGTTAAAGGATACTTTTGTTTCAGATTTAGGTGGCATCAGAGGTTTCGCTGGTGGAACTGTGACTTTGAGATGACCAAGCAGGAACTGGAGAAATAAAGACCATGTTAGTGTTGAAAGGTGCACAGATGTTTGCACAAATTTTAATTTTACCTTCAGGCCAGGACTTCTTTATAGACCACTAAACAACACAGCAGACCACACTCTATTACTTGTTCTCCCACATTTCAAACCTGTTAAGTATGGTTACTATGTCGCATTTTCGAAAAATTTTAAGCCATGGGGGAAAAAAAAAATGTTTTTTTTTCCTAATTTTTAAGTTGTCATTTTATCTATAGATGAGGGTATTGTGTATTTTTTTTTGGAGGCAGTGGTTACTTGAAGATGCTGCTGGTGAAGAAATACTTTGTGCAAAAAAATACTTGAAGCAACAGAAGGAGTGTTCTTGGAATGAGAACTCTGGAGGGAAAAGCTACTCATTTCATTCCATAGAGTATTTTGAGTTTTGTCATCCTTGTAGCATTTGGGGAAAAAATATTTCTTCTCACAATATTTGCAAGTTGAAGCTTTCCTCTCAGCAGAAATTGCACTGTGGAAATGTTTCCAAACTCTAGATGTTGGTCTTATAATTTTTACTGAGAGGAGCAAAAGGAAAAAACAATTTACTGACCAGACTATAGCAGCCACGACCCATCCATAAGGGGCGCAGCAGCGCTGTCCCCCCTAATCTCTATGATCTCAGACCCTAATTTCCATGCAGGGTGTCAGGCACATAGTTGTATGGGGGGTGTTTTCATTTATTATTATTTTTTGCATAGCACATGATTAGAGCCAAAGGCTTTAATTAGCTTCAAAAAGGGTGGGCTCGGGCGCAGAGCACTGCGCTCTGAGCGCACCCACTTGTGACCATAGCCCACCCAAAAAAAAGTCCAGCTGCCACTGGACTATAGGGAAACATTATGCTGTGATGGTGGAGAACATTAATAGGAATGATTATTTAACCACTTGACCACTGGGCACTTAAACCCCCTTAATAACCAGACCAATTTTCAGCTTTCAGTGCTCACATTTTGAATGACAATTACTCAGTCATGCAACACTGTACCTATATGAAATTTTTGTCCTTTTTTTCACACAAATAGAGCTTTCTTTTGGTGGTATTTAATCACCGCTGGGTTTTTTATTTTCTGTAATAAAAAAAGCATTTTTCTTCGTTTCTGTTATAAAATTTTGCAAATTAGTAAATTTTCTTTATATATTTTGGCCAAAATTTATACCGCTACATATCTTTGGTAAAAATAACCCAAATCGGTGTGTGTATATTATTTGGTCTTTGTGAAAGTTATAGAGTCCAAAAGCTATGGTGCCAATATCTGAAAATTGATCACACCTGAAGTACGGCCTATCTAATTTCTTGAGACCCGAACATGCCAGAAAAGTACAAATACACCCCAAATGACCCCTTTTTGGAAAGAAGACATTCCAAGGTATTTAGAAAGATTCATGATGAGTTTTTTGAAGTTGTCATTTTTTTTTCCCACAATTCTTTGCAAAATCAAGATTTTTTTTCTTTTCTTTTTTTTTTTTTACAAAATTGTCATATTAGCAGGTTATTTCTCACAGACAGCATATGCATACCACAAATTACACCCCAAAACACATTCTGCTTTTACTCCCGAGTACGGCAATACCACATGTGTGAGACTTTTACACAGCGTGGCCACATACAGAGGCCCAACATGCATGGAGCGCCTTCAGGCGTTCTGGAGCACCCAGGCCAATTCTGACATTTCTCTCCTATATGTAAAAATCATCATTTATTTGCTAGAAAATTACATAGAACCCCAAAACATTATATGTTTTTTTTTTTTTTTTAGCAAAGACCCTAGAGAATACAATGGCGGTCGTTGCAACTTTTTATCTCGCACGGTATTTGGGCAGCAATTTTGCAAACGCGTTTAAAAAAAAAAAAAAAAAAAACAGTTTTGTGCTTTAACAAAAAAACAAAACAGTAAAGTTAGCCCAATGTTTTTGCATAGTGTGAAAGATGAAGTTATGCCGAGTAAATAGATACCTAACATGTCACCCTTCAAAATTGCACACACTCATGGAATGGCGCCAAACTTCACTACTTAAAAATCCCTATAGGCGATGCTATAAAATCTTTTAATGATTACATGTTTTGAGTTACAGAGGAGGTCTAGGGCCAAAATTATTGCTCTCGCTTTAACGTTCACAGCGATACCTCACATGTGTGGTTTGAACACCATTTTCATATGTGGGCGGGACTTACGTATGCGTTCGCTTCTGCATGCCAGCACACGGAGAGAGGGGCGCTTTAAATTTTTTTTTTTTTTCATTTTACTTTATTTTAGTTTGATGCTTTTTTAGAAAAAATAAATTTTTTTGATCTATTTTATTCCTATTACAAGGAATGTAAACATCCCTTGTAATAGGAATATGGCATGACAGGTTCTCTTTACAGTGAGATATGTGGTCAATAAGACCTGAAATAAATAAAAAAAAAAAAAAAAGATCCTGGCTTTGATTGTAGCAGTGAGTCGGTAGAAGCACCTGGAGGGGGGGGGACGTCCCCTCTTGCCTCCCGTAAGAACGATCAAGCAGTGGAACAGTCGCTATGATTTGTTGTTATGGTGTAGGGAATCGTCGGCTGAAAAAGATGATATCTGAATGATGCCTGTAGCTGCAGGCATCATTCATATATCCCCGCACAAAGTCAAGGATGTCGTATGACGGCCGGGGGGGGGGGGGGTTGGCGTTGGGGGGAGTGGTTAAAATGCTTTTTTTTTTTCTTCACAAAGTTGTCCATTTTATTCAATATTTCTAACACTTAGCATGTACATACTAAAAATGGCACCCCAAAATAGATTTTCCTACTCCTCTGGAGTACGGCGATACCACATGTGTGAGACTATGGCTGAGTGCGAGTATGGCTGGGTATTGCTGGGTATTGCAGAGTAGTGCAGGGTATTGCTGAGCATGGAGGGATGGCTGAGCATGGATGGATGGATGGCTAGATGTGACTGCATTTGTCACAGAGCAGCGCTATGGGCACTACACATCCAGCCCACAGCGCTGCTGCCATCCGATCTCTCCCCCCTCTGTACCGATTGGTACACAGAGGGGAGGAAGGAACCGGTGTCATGACATGACACCGGTTTGTGTACATGCGATCGCTCCGTCATTTCACGGAGCGATCACATGGTAAACAGCCGCGATCAGTGGCCGTTTACCATGATCCGTGATGTGCCTGTTCCTCTGGACCTGGCAGTCACGGATGTTCTCAGGTGCGCGCGCCCCAGGGGTCGTGCAAGAGCGGGATTCTAGGAGGATGTCATAGTACGCCCTCCCAGAGTTAAGCAACCGCCCTGTAGCCGTCATTCGGCTAGGGGCTGGTTGCTAAGTGGTTAAAGGTTAAAAAAGATAATAATTTATTAGACAAATTCACCCTCTTACCTGTTTCTGTCCCCTCAGGCCTTAATTATCATCTACTGTATCCCTACAATCGCCCAACTGTAGGTTCAAGATGGAGCCCACGAGCAAACTAAAGCCCTTCCCCTGCAGTGCCCCCTAGTGGCAGAAATGCATATTTCTCTTGTATGGTAACTGAATTGAGAAGTACAGTGTTATTTGAATTGTATTCCAGGATTTGCTTGTCTTCAGCTAAGAGAACTTTAAGACTTATTGCAGACATAAAGTCTCAAAACTTTTCATGAAGGTCTTCAGGTATATAGTTTTAAATACCATAGATATATTATAAATGTAAAAGGATGTATTCCACTTTTTTTTTTTTTTTTTTTTTTTCCAGGAAAAAAACAGAAAACTGCTTTGGGGAAAAAAAGACTGGTAAAGGGGTGTGTGTGGTGTGTGTTTTTTTTTTTTTTTTTTTTTTTTTTTTTGGACATTCCTAAAGCTACCCGCATGCTTAACCGCTTCAGCCCTGGAAGATTTTACCCCCTTCCTGACCAGAACACTTTTTGCAAAATGGCACTGCGTCGCTTTATCTGACAATTGTGCGGCGTCACACCCAAACAAAATTGACGCCTTTTTTTTCCCACAAATAGAGCTTTCTTTTGGTGGTATTTGATCATCTCTGCAGTTTGTATTTTTTGCGCTATAAACAAAAAAGCGACAATTTTGAAAAAAAACGCATTTTTTTTTTAATTTATTTTTTTTTTACTTTTTGCTATAATAAATATCCCCCAAAAATATATTAAACTATTTTTTTCCTCAGGTTAGGCCGATATGTATTCTTATAGATATTTTTGGGGAAAAAAATCGCAGTAATTTTTTTTATTAGTAATGGTGGCGATCTGCGACTTTTATCGGGACTGTGATTTTATGGCGGACACATTGGACATTTGACATTTATTTTGGGACCATTGTCATTTTATACAGCGATCAATATGCATTGATTACTGTGTAAATGACACTGGCAGTGAAGGGGTTAACCACTAGGGGGTGATGAAGGGGTTAAATGTGTCCTAGGGAGTGATTCTAACTGTGGGGGGGGGGGATGGGCTACTACTCACATGACAGCGATCACTGCTCTCGATGACAGAGAGCAGTGATCTCTGTCATGACACAAGGCAGAACGGGGAAATGCTTTGTTTACAAAAGCATCTCCCAGTTCTACCTCTTCGTGACACGATCGTGGGCACCCGGCGGACAATGAGTCTGCGCGACCCGTGGTCATGGAGAATGCGGCGGGCGCGTGGCGGTGCCGCTTCTTAAAGGGGATGTACCTGTATGCCCTTTTGCCCGCCAGTGCCATTCTGCCGACAGAAATCGGCATGCACTGGTCGGCAAGCGGTTAATCTACCTGTTAAGTTACCTGCTCTTAAATAAAAACAACAAAGTGTAGCGCTAAAATGTGATGTGCCAAAAACAGTATGGACAGTGAGTCCCGATGACATTAATTAAACATATATATATATATATATATATATATATATATATATATATATATATATATATATATATATATATATATATATATATATATAGTGTGCAAAAAGTGTGTGTGTGTATATATCTATATCCCAGTCTAAAAATTCATCAATGGAGACCTCTGATGTGAGGAATTGTTCCAAAAGCTGGGATGTGTGATTGTGAAGAAGACCACCACCATGTAAAAAGGAGGCTTACCAGATTGTTTGGGCACGTCAGAGCATATTGTCTATTTAATCACCTACCCTTGCGGGAAGCAATATGTGGGTCGCACCATCCGCACATTTGCTATCAGCGTTGCGGAACATATTGCTTTAATTAAAAGTGGTGACACGAAACATACCGTACCCAGACATTACAAGTTACGTCATGATCGTAACCCTAAAGGGACTACATTCTTGATTGATAGGTACATGGCCCCTTGGAGGGGAGGGGCTAAAACCAGAGGTGTCTCATAACTTGAGACCTTCTGGATCTATGAACTGCGCTCCTATTCGCCTTTCGGTATGAATATAGAGTGGGACATGAATTCCTTCATTAGCCAAGCTTGATATTATTTTAATCTTAACTTTATTTATCATATTGTTAATTTTCCATTTTCTCTTTCTTGTTTGATATGTTGTTGGCACATTGTTGCACTTTGTGTACATATGATCCCACATGAGAGTCCACTCCATGAGCGGTATACATACCCTATTTCACATTTACCTTTTAGCTCACCATTTTTTGATTATAACTTCTTTGGTGAGGTTAGAATTGTTTACATTGCACACCTCCATATGGTGGACAGAATATTGTAGCTCTATTATTACGGTGGGTCGTTTTTATATATTAATTTTTGTAGTTGAGTCGACACAATAGGGCTCAATTTCAATTCTGATTTTAATTTAGACGTAATTTTAGTTTTTCAGTTATGTATGCTTTTACTACATTAAGCATCTTTCGGCGATACCAATAGAAGACATTCAATTGTTATCTTCTGTTTCGTTTTTCTCTCCTATATTTCATTTTCCTTATTTTATTATGTCCCCCGGTTTGCTGAGATGTCATCCTCAGCGCTTTTTTGTTTCCGTTTTGCAGTTTATATACACATGTAGTTACACACACGCCAGTCAATACTTCCGTGTTTGTGATCTCATCATGCTGTTGCAGATGTTCGTACAATTACTTTCATGGCGTGGCGCGCACGCTGCTGCACCATTCATGAGGTGGAACGCACGCAAACTCATGGCGTGGCACTCACGCAGATGCGCCATTCATTTGACTGGCCCTGGTCGGCTACACGCATGCTGGTAAGTTCGTCTAGACGTGTGACGTCAATCTAGATGATTTTGTAGCACGTATCGGCCTGGCCGAGTCCACGTTGTACCGCCCCCTGCCAGCTTCGCTCCCTCTCTATAGGTAGATGAGATGAAACATGAAACGCATCCTCACATTGTTCAGTGCGTGCCTTGGAACGCACGCTGGGGCGCCATTTCTATCAAACTGGAAGTACTTGCCATACACGCTGCAAACGTTCATGGGCTTGTGTCTCATGATGGGGGGTCATATTCCTTATAAATTTGTGGAGAGCAGCAGTGGAGGGACACCCCAGACAATGTCCTTGGAGACGAAACGTGTCGGGAAGGTCTCCACCGCTGCTAATCGATTTTATACAAGCGCTGTTTTATTCTCAATCATATGAATGTTTTTACTTTATTAAATTTTATCCTATATATATGGAATTACGCTATGTGGTCCTCTTTTGCTTCCTCCTTTGGTACCCTCCATATATCTGTGGAATTCTGAGCATTGCTCTGCACGAGAGGTCATGGTCCTTATGTTTCCATCTGGCTGAGAATTGGGAATCTCCGTCCTAGAATACTGATCCAGAGTCCATCTACCTCAGGGATCCTCAAACTACGGCCCTCCAGCTGTTGCAGAACTGCACATCCCATGAGGCATTGTAAAACTCTGACATTCACAGACATGATGGGAATTGTAGTTCCTGAACACCTGGAGGGCCGCAGTTTGAAGACCCCTAATCTACCTTAATACAAGCCTGTTTGGCACATCAGAGCATATGCTCTGACGTGTCCAAACAATCTGGTAAGCCTCCTTTTCACATGGTGGTGGTCTTCACAATCGCACATCCTGGCTTTTGGAATAATTCCTCACACCAGAGGTCTCCATATATAATGTGTGTTTGTTTAATTAACTTACTTTATTTCATTTGATGAATCCTTAGTGTCATCGGGATTCACTGTCCATACTGTTTTTGGCACATCACATTTTAGGGCTACACTTTGTTGTTTTTATTTATGTTTACCATTTATCCAATTTGGTGTGTAAGCTGCTAACTTTGTGGGCAGCTCGAAATGATTTATCTACACTTAAGTTACCTGCTCTTTACTAGAATATTCCAGGACCATGAAATCCCAGACATTCCACCATGCAAATACCAACCTTCTACCTGGAAGTCAGGGTTTTGCCATAGCACCACCCCGCCACGCTGTGGGCCACTAGATGTGAAAGTCAGAATCAATGCCCAGTTTGAATGACAGGAAGAAGGAGCAGGTGGTGAGATACTTTCATTAGGAAATCACATCTAAAAGGGATGCAGGCCCAGCAGCTTTCCTTGTTAGAGCCCTGCAGGTGCACAGCTGATTGATTATATTGAAACCACTCCCATTAGACTCACTTTCCCACATGGATACAGACAAAACACACAGATTTCTTCAGTATAACAAAGGGTAGGACTCTGCAACAAAGTTTGTTAAAAACCTTGTAATGCACATAGACGGGGCCGGTGCAGGCCTAGAGCGCACACCAGTTGGGACTGCTGGGCTGCATGAATTTCTGGGGCCCAAAGCAGTTGCAGCAGCTAGGCTGCTCCTTGGGCCGGTGCCGTTCACCCAGCCTCTCCTCTGCCATCTGGCCGCCCATTCAGTTTCCTGCATGACCATCGGAACCAGGGGTCGGGAACTAGATGTCAGCTGACCGTGAAGGGGAAGGGGCTGGAGGAGACACCATTGGCCTGATGTTGACATGGGTGTCTCTGCAGCTGAAAACACCAGGGCCTGGTCCGCAGATAAAATGAGATGCATATACTACATGATATACTAGATATATTTTTTTTTTTTTTTTTTTTACCACAGCTATGATCTCTATTTTGCCACCTCATTGGTTTTCTCATTGGGTGTCTTGGTCCCCTTCCAGTACTCCTATGTCAGATGCTGAGCAGTGGTCACTATTTGGAGATGCTACATTTTATCAAGTTCCAAACTGGTTTTATAGGGTTCTGTTGTTGGAGGCATCAACTCCTGAAGAAGTGAAAGCATTCACAAAACGCGTAGTTACAAGATGCATTCCTCTCTCATATTGTAATAATTTTGGTCATGTAAAGCCTGTATTTGAAAATATACCAGCTTGATGTACAGTATATATTGTGTGTAACCCATTGGCTTGATATGCCAAACATTTTTATGTGTACTTTTATATATTTGTGTGCAATCCTTGTACAATGAATTGATATATTATGACTTTTTTGTATTATGCTTCTTTTAACCACTTTAGCCCCGGAAGATTTTATCCCGTTCCTGACCAGAGCACTTTTTACTTTACTTTAGTTGCACGGTCAAGCGATACTATAATCAAACAAAATTTACGTCCTTACCCCCCCCACACACAAATAGCTTTCTTTTGGTTGTGTTTGATCACCCCTGTGTTTTTTTTTTATTTTTTGCACTTTAAACAAAATAGACCGACGATCTTGGGGGAAAAAAAGACAATATTTTTAACTTTTTGCTATAATAAAAATCCCCCCAAATTCAAAAAAAAAAAAAAAAAATTTCTTCACCAGTTTAGGCCAATATATATTCTTCTACATATTTTTTGGTTAAAAAAAATTTGCGTATATTGATTGGTTTGCGCAAAAGTTATAGCGTCTACAAAATAGGGGATAGATTTATGGCATTTTTTCTATATTAACGGCGGAGATCTGCTTCCCCCCTTTTTTGCGGTCCTGCAATGGTCAGATCGGACACTTTTGACACATTTTTGGGACCATTGACATTTATACAGTGATCAGTGCTATAAATATGCACTGATTTACTGTATAAATGTCCCTGGCAGAGAAGGGGTTAACCCTAGGGGGCGATCAAGAGGTTAAATGTGTGTTCTAACTGTGGGGGGGATAGGACTGACTAGGGCAGGAGACATATCATATCATTGTTCCTACTTAGTCGGAAGAAACTATATGTCTCCTCTCTCCCCTGACAGAACAAGTATTTGTGTGTCTCCGTGCTGGCTCTAGTGGCCGGCGACGCGCATCAGGTCCCCCTGCCATGCAGTGGGCACGCGCATGTGCCCTCTGGTGGCTCTTTAAGGTAACCCTGTACCCGTATGGGTTTTTGCGCAGCGGTGCCATTGTGCCACAATAAATATGCGTGAGCCACTCAGGAACTGGTTAAAGTCCCATGGGCGAAAATTGGTTGTGTGGATGCGGCCTGTTCATTTACTGCCCTAGCCTGTCCATATACATGCAGATCAAGCTGGTGTGAGAAAGTGAGCTGGTGCTGCCACTAATTGTCTTCAGGCTGTGTCCAGGGGCGCAGGTGCGGGCCTGTGGACCATGGCTGAATATATAGGTGGAGAGGTGCCGCAAAAATCTCAGGGGTGGAGCGGCAAAATTAGGTTTCGTCTAGGGCATCAAAAATCCTTGCACCAGCACTGTACATGGATCAACCAGAGAGAGTAATGGTTTTTTTTTTTCCTCAACAAAAGTGAAGTTAACCTTTTTAAAGTATCAGTCCTGCTTTCATCACCTTCCTTAACTCTACTCACTACAAAAACACCTCATCCACCAAATCTGTGGAAACTTAACACTGCCAGAAACTGCAGATAAGATCAACCCTGCCAACTTCCTCTGTCATGTTACCACGGACATTCTTCCATTGAAGTGGAACTTCACTCTCTCAATCAACTTTGACTATTTCTAATCCTAAGGTCCCTTTCACACTGTTGGACCGATTGGGTCCGCCTGTCAGTTTTTCAGGCAGACCTGTTTGTTCCATCCATAGCTCTCTATGGAGCTGCGAATGTCATCGAACATGTATCCGCTAACACCCGCCGGTATCGGATCCAATCCTGTCTGCTAAAAACAGACGGGTGGGGATCAGATTGCATGACAGTCTGATGGAAAGGGACAGGCGGTCCATTTTCATCTGACCGCCACATAAACAGGGGGCTCTGCATAGCGGAGTGGACACGAACCCGTAATTTGCTGGCTCAGCGGGGATAAGTGGAGAGATGCCCACTGAGCAGGTGAATCTACTTAAGAGTCTGCCCTGTCTGAAAGGGGCCTTATGCTGCTAGCGTTAGTAAATAGATAGGAAGGTACATCATATTTACTTGTGTTTTAAACTTTTTTTTTTTTGTGTTACTTCCTGGTTTCCAGACAAGTTATGTCATACTGGTATGTAGCCAAGGGTTGCTACTATAGTTATTACAGTTGTTGTTATTTTAAATGAGTTTGGCTCCCTCTAGTGTCTACTGAATGCTGTTTAGGATTTTTCTTCTAATTCCTGAGAAGGAACGCAGCAAAGTATTGTGGGAGATGTGGTTTTGTGGTTTGGAGGAGGAGGTGACTCTGTTAGCTGGATCAGCCCTGAACTACAATATAAACAATGCAAAGTGCGCAGCACTGCATGCTGGGAGCAGTAATAAAAGGACTGGCGTGGCCATCTTTCACTCTCTCTGGACGCCATTCAACACCTGCCAGCAGGAGGTCTGTGTGTGACCAGGAGTGAGAGACTGCGGCCTATACAGCGTAGAGCCGGATCGCCCGCCTTTGAGGGAGCTCAGATTACATCTTTGCCATCCCAACAAGCGGACTGGACTGAGCTTCAGAACAACTGGAAGCCCCTGCACTTCAGCCCATCCGGAGTTGCAGCACAGCGCGGCGGCGCCATTTTCACCAGATGGTGACATCAGGAGGGGATTCCGGATGGAGCCTCAAAGCCTTTGAGTCTTTTGTGTTGAGAGGGCACCTGCCCATTCCAGTAGAGAGTACAGTATTGCTGAGTGAGTTCTTTTTACAGACTGCTGGTGAGACTTGTAGTTCCACGGAAGTGAATCTACTTCTTCACAAGCGTCATACAGCTGAACTTTGGGGCCTTGTCTTTTTTTCCCTGTGCTGTAAGGTCAGTACTATATTACACTCGCATATAAGGAGGAATCTACCAGTGCTATATTTCTTCAGTTAAGCAGTTATCAACGAACCATTTATTCTACAGTCGTTTCTTCTCCTTTGCTTTGTGGATTACAAATACTGCAGTTTAAACAACTGACTAGCTATAGATATCTGGAGCTAAAGAACTTTTACCATCTTCCTCTTTTGTCAAGCATTGCTGCTTTACTTATAGGTTGAACTCTGAATTACAGCCTAGGGGGAGCCATTGAGTGCATGTTAGACATTACACTGTGTTCTTGAATGTAAGGAATATTTATTGCAATTTGGTGTGTGTGTGTTGAGGTCTCAGTGGGAAGGTGTTTAATATATGTTTCAAAGATATTGAATACTTATCCCACTGTACACCTGTTTACATATACTCCCAGAAGTGACTATAAGGTTAACAGTTTTGCATATCTGAATTAATTTATACCAACTGTCAATTATTGCTTGTGTTTATTCATACTGTTCATTGTGTTCCATTATTCACTTTAGTAAACTCTCTGAGTGGTTCAGTGACATTGTTTGTTTGAGTTTCTTATTGCTAACATCCTATTGCAGAATGGAACCCAAGGTGTCAGAGGTAAGAGAGGATGTGCAGAGTCTGGGTAGCCAGTGGGGTGTAGAGTCAATCAGCAGCCCTCACTAGGGTACCGTTACTTGTACATCCCAGGACTCTTCAGGAGGGCAAGAGTGATTTTCTCAACTAAGCACACCCTCCTGCCTGCATACCTGAGCTAAGGGCAGATGCATTCCAGGAAGTAAATGCTACATGAATCATATATCCTTACTCAAGATGACTGCAGTCAGAAATGCTAGTGGGGGGTGTTTTTCAAAGTGACTTCTCAGAAGAATAAACCACGGAGTCATAGATGGATGGGGTGAGTTTGCTTTGAATATTAAAAATGAATTCAGTTGCGTTTTGGTTTGTGGTTTTTAGATGCTTTGTAGGCCTGCTTTAAGCTGGACATTTTTGTTAAAAAATGTTCATTTTCAGAATGCTCATTTGATTTTCTAATGGTTAGTAGGGTTAAATTTGTTTTTGAACATAGTAAAGAGAAAATTCCATGCAGAATGGAAAACTTTTCTTAAACAAACAAAATTCTAACTGTGACTGTGGTTTTCATTTAGGAAAAACCACACATATTGTAATATAATATGTTTGGTACATCTCGGATTCCATTCAAGTTGCAGGATGAAAATTTAAGAGCTTTCAAACAAAATTAGTGATGTTTTGAGGAATGATTTTTCAGAATTTCCATACAAATGTTGGAAAAAATACCTAATAGTGTATTGCCAGCCTTAACCTAATTTGAAATTGTATCTGGGGAACTGTAGATGCAATGAATTTTAAAGAAGTTTGAAGAGGTTTTCTTGAGAAATGTTATTTTTGGGAATCTGTTGCACTAGGGTCGTTGATTCGTATCCCAACCACGGCACTACCTGCCTGGAGTTTACATGTTCTCCCTGTGCCTGTGTGGGTTTCCTCCCACACTCCAAAGACATGCTGGCAGGTTAGTTGGCTCCTGTCTAATTTCCCCCTAGTTTGTGTATATATGCATGAATCGAAGTTAGGGACCTCAGATTGTAAGCTTCTCGAGGACAGGGACTGATGTGAATGTACAATATTTACAGTTAGGACCATATATATTTGGACAGAGGTAAAATTTTAGATTTTTTTTTTTTTTTTTTTTTTCCGGGTATTTACCAAAACCTATTTATTCTATAGTTATAATGGATATGGGCTGAAAAGTGCACACTCTCTCAGGTCTAATTTAAGGGGATGTACATCCAAATCGGAGGAAGAGTTTAGGAATTACATCTCTTAAGAATAGACAACCCCTCCCCCCCTCTTTTTTTTTTTTTTTTTTTTTTTTTTTCAAGGGACCAATGGTTATTGGACGATTGGATCAAAAGCTGTTTCATGGCCAAGTGTGGGCTACTCCTTTTTGTTATTTCTTTGTCAGTTAGGCAGGTAAAAGGTCTGGAGTTGATTTTAAGTGTGGTATTTGCATTTGAAATCTATTGCTGTTAACTTATATCATGGGTTCAAAGGAGCTGTCCATGCAAGTGAAACGGAGAGATAGCCGCAACATTAGGAGTGGCCAAATCAACGGTTTGGTGCATTCTGAGGAAAGAAGAATGTACTGGTGAGCTCAGCAATGGCCTGAATGTCCACGGAAGACAACAGTGGTGGAAGATCGCAGGATCCTCTCTATGGTAAAGAAAAACCCATTCACAACATCCAGACAAGTGAAGGACACGCTCCAGGAGGTGGGTGTATCATTGTAAAAGAAAAGACTTCACAAGAGAAAATACAGAGGGTTTCCCACAATGTGCGAACCATTCATAGGCTTAAAGAATAGAAAAGCCAGATTAGATTTTGCCAAAAAACATCTAAAAAGCCAGACCAGTTCTGGAAAAGCATTCTTTGGACGGATGAAACTAAGATTATATGTACCAAAATGACAGGAAGAAAAAAGTGTGGAGAAGGCTTGGAACAGCTCATAAACTAAAGCACACAACGTCATCTGTAAAACATGGTGGAGGCAGTGTGATGGCATGGGCATGGGCATGCATGGCTTCCAGTGGCACTGGGTCATTGGTGTTTATTGATGATGTGACAGACAAAAGCAGCCGGATGAATTCTGCAGAGTTTAGAGAGATACTGTTATCCTAGATTCAGCCAAATGCAGCAACGTTGTTTGGACAGTGCTTGATAGTACAGATGGACAATGATCCAAAACACACTGCAAAAGCAACCCAGGAGCTTTTGAAGGAAAAGAAGTGGAATATTCTGCAAAGGCTGAGTCAATCACCTGATCTCAACCCAATTGAGCATGCACTTCACTTGCTAAAGGCAAAACTAAAGGCAGAAACACCTACAAAGAACAACTGAAGACAGCCTGGCAAAGCATCAGAAAGGAGGAAACCCAGTCTTTTGGTAATGTCCATGGGTTCCAGACTTCAGGCAGTAAAGGATTTTCAACAAAATATATTAAATATGAACATTTTATTTATGATTATGCTCATTTGTCCAATTACATTTGAGCCCCTGAAAATGTGTGTGTGTGTGTGTGTGTGTGTGTGTGGGGGGGGGGGCTGTGTATAAAAAATGATTGCAGTTGCTAAAATTTGTACTTGATATTAGTGTTCAACCCCTTTGACTTAAAGCTGAAAGTCTACACTTCAAATTCATTTGGACTTAGTTTTAATTTTATTCTGGTGGTATACAGAGCCAATATATATGGACCTAACTTTGTAAAGCGCCTGTGTAAATTGACAGCGCTATATAAATACCTGTAGTAGTGATAATTATTTTCAATAATCTTTTTGAACATTCTTTTAATAGTAATCCTTTATTTTTTTTCTGTGTGTTGGCTTCAAATCTTGTCCTTCTTTTCTTTTCCCTTTTTACTATTTTTAAGGGCTATTCAAATATTTATCTGTCAGTTTTCCCTTACTGGTACATTATGGCAAATCTTGGCTACCATTTTCTACATGTGCGAATTTCATGCTTCTTCTGCTGGCTTAGCACGGCTTCTGCCCCTTTTCACCACAATGTTGTATTGGGTTCAAAGCATGTAACGACATGTCACGATAGTTAACTTCTTTTTTTTTTTTTTGGCCCAATATGTGTAATGTGATAATTTTTGCGGGTTTTGTAAGTGTCTGAGAAGCTATTTTAAATGTTGGCATTTATATGAAAATCTTACCTCTCTCAGGTTTTCCAAATCAGTATTTTGTTGTTCAGCTGAAATACGGTTTTCCATTTCAGACTCATCAGCAATTCTGTCCCTGCTCTCCTTTTCTCGAGCTCGGCAGCTGGGGAGTTGGCTCAAATACAATAGCATTAAGAAGATACTTCTCCGTAACATCTTACAGCAAGAAAATAAAGATCTCTCCTCTAGGACAAATAGAATGGGACGTCTAGTCAGACGTTTGTGACTCCAGACAGCAAATTCTGATGTTCAGCTCCGTTTTAGTTCTTGTCTGTTCTGAACTTTCTTTGTTTCTTCAGCAGAATTCCTCACATGAGGTTGTTCTTAAATACAGGAAATGTCAGGATTTTTTTTTTTTTTTTCCAAGCGCCTGCTGGCAGTGGCCAAAGAAAAAATGTTAGGGCCAATAAACACAGTCAAGGGGGAAAATTTGAGTCAAGAGGGCCTGTCTTTAATACGGGTGGTAGTATTTAGAGACCGTACAACAATTAATAACTGCTAGTTCTTATTCCTCTAATACAATGTAAAATTGTTTGCATTTACAGAACTGTACTAAGCACTGCTTTACAGCATGTTCGATGTGTGAAAATAATCCACAGGGATGAATGCACCACACCATGGTGACCGATGACCTAGGTCAGACAAAAACACATATTTGGTCGTATGTGGGCAAGGCTCATCACCCTTAAAGGGGAACTCTAAACTTCTTTGTTGGCTAATGCCTGATTGCACAGGTGGATGCCACAGTCATGCAAAGTCAGCATTAAGGCGGCTCTCCAACTTAGAAGCAAGCACATCATGTGTCCGCTAACTCTTTGACTCCATTCACTAACTGTACACTGTCTTCCTTACATGATGCAGTCCTTGTGAAGGGATGCTGTATCCCGCTCCCCACCTAGGCCTTGGTGTCACCTTTTTCACATTGACATACTGTTGAGGATCCTCTTCACTCTCTCTCTCCCATGACATGCAGCTAGGTACATTGGGACTCCATGATGTAGGTCCGGTCCCAGGTAAAGAGGGACACATGCATGTATGGCAGGTGTATTGTAGAGGGACACCAGCTGCTCATGGTCCCATTTCCTGCCCATAAGTACAAGGGGAGGTAACCTTCTAGGTGGTTTGTAGAGGGACACCAGCTGCTAGGGAGGGGGACACATACGGCACCCCCACACTAACCAGAGTGCACCATCATCCTGGCCAGTCACACTCAATTTGCTGGCAGGCACACTACTAGTAGAAATATTGTCAGCTTGGATGGATGCTGCATGGGAGGGTCCAATTAGATATGGTAGGGCTGCCACAAAGATGTGGAGATAGAGATGACATCCTTTTCAATGGAGATTAGCGGCATTCCTGGCTCTACCTCATACAGGCTCAAGCCTATAGAGGCAGACAACACAGCTCGGCCTCGCCCCCCTGCTCCCTCATCACAGGATTTGATTGAGGTAGGAAGAGCTAAAGGCTTCCGTTAGCGTCACCCCCCCCCACCCCTCCGCATATGCAAACAAAGGGGCATGAATCTGGTGATGCCAGTGCCCTTATAGGGACACATGCCCCCACTCCGCTCATATGTGGTGTGGGGCTGGGCAACACAGCCCATAGCTGATTGGACTAGAAAATGGCACATGGAAGTTCAGCCAGAGATGAGTTCAGTGGATGCCCAAACTTATCTCCATTCAGAACATAAACTATTTTGGCATCTTTGGAGCAGAAGCTGTTAAAAATCTGCAACCGTAACAGAGTTTGCTACAATCATAGCAATGTACGTTTTTATCCAGACTGTCTCTTTAAACACTTGGAACGTACCTTTTTAGTATGCAGCAAATTTAGGTCACTTGTGTAATATCTTGTATAATACCAAATAGACAAATATCCGCTTTCAAGACAAAAAAGTGGCAGATCAGTATTTGTGACTTGAGGGAAGACAGTCACAGCTGTTAATAAGTGAAGCTGAAGGATCATGCACATCCACATAAAGAAATGTTTTCATGCTTAAACATGTCCCAGAAAGTGTGGAGGAGGGAGAACCAACAGCTTGGAACTTTTATTAAAAGATTACATTCTGTTCTTGTTCTGGTTCTGCTTGGATCTACTCCTCAAGGTGTGCAACATATATATTTTATTCATCAAAAATTTGAAATCCAATTATTTCAAAAAGCATTCTAATTACTAAAAGATAAATAATTAGCAAGCAGCTATAACAGTCATTGTCTTACTGTAGAATTTGAATCGCACAGGAACCGCATTCCTGTGCAATTCATACGATTCAGTGTGGTTTAATTTGAGGCTTTTCACTTTGGTCTCAAATTGCATTGCATTACAGACATGCATGCACCCCTTCTTCTTCTCTTTTTTTTTTTTTTTTTTGAGCCACACTGCAACCGGATCACATGGTAATTTTGTACTATGCGATCTGGTGCAGGAAAACGCACTGAGTTTATGACCTGTGTTTGGGGTGTCATTAACTTTGTATTGACGCCCGCAGCAGATCGCAAGGGCAGTGGTATTGTAATGCAGGCAATGAGCATGAATTGCTGCTTTCCTGCACCACATTAGTGTGTACCTAGGCTTAAAGTGTATGTATAGCCAAAAAGTTTTAAAGACTTAGGGTCCCGGTTGTGTTTTTTTGTCTGTCCATACCAGTTTAAGGGCTGGTTGGGACACTTTTATTAAAGAGAAAGCAAATGTCCAGCAAAACAAACAGTTGCCCATGCAGGGGTATCCATTATCCATGCAGAACAAAGCAAGTCAGGTTCAGCCCCCTGGCTCTGTTTAGCAGCACCGCTGCTCAGGCTTTAAGCTTTAGTCCTCTTGACCGTATAACAGGGATGTGCAGTCAGGGGGAGGCAGGTGAGGCACAATCCTGGCTTATCCATTTGGTGCCAAATGGATAAGCTAGGAGAAGTTCCGCCAAATAGATGTTTAAAGAAAAGATGGAAAAGGCAATACCATAGTGTGGTTCCGTTTATTTAAAAGAAGGACTAAAAACGACAGGCCAAGTGGCCACTTACTTTTAAAAGTGCCTTCCCTCGGCACTGAAGGTAAAGGCTCAGCAATAACAGGAGTGACCAGTTTGGTCCTCCCAATTTTGTGATTGTAATGTGTATGTAGGTGGTGCGTTTATTCATGCTCATAGGCATTTTTTGTGAATGATAAATGAATTTTTATGTAATTGTCTTGATTTTATAATATTATTATTTTTTTTATATATGATGGTGTTATGCCTAAAAAGTCCATCATCCAAAAACTACAATGATCTCATTCATAATCCTCCCATTATATGAATGCCCAGTAGACCAGAGGTAAGAGTCCCTTTAAGGTTATATTCCTGGTGTTCTCTGTTCCTGTGACAGCACCGCATATAAAGTTGCCCTTTCTTTATATGCGGTGCTGTCACGGGAGCAGAGAACACCAGGAATATAACCTTAAAGGGACTCTTACCTCTGGTCTACTGGACATTCATATAACAGGAGGATTCCCTAAATTGACTGAGCCAGTATACTACCAGTTGTCCTGGTCAAAGTTTACTCCCTGTGTCCAAGATTACTACCTATCTCTTATGCCCCATACACACGGTCGGACTTTGTTCGGACATTCTGACAACAAAATCCTTGGATTTTTTCCTACGCATGTTGACTCAAACTTGTCTTGCATACACACGGTCACACAAAGTTGTCGGAAAATCCCATCGTTCTAAACGCGGTGACGTAAAACACGTACGTCAGGACTATAAACGGGGCAGTGGCCAATAGCTTTCATCTCTTTATTTATTCTGAGCACGCGTGGCACTTTGTGCGTCGGATTTGTGTACACACGATCGGAATTTCCGACAACGGATTTTGTTGTCGGAAAATTTTATATCCTGCTCTCAAACTTTGTGTGTCGGAAAATCCGATGGAAAATGTCCGATGGAGCCTACACACGGTCAGAGTTTCCGACAACACGCTCCGATCGGACATTGAGGACACTACTCTCTGTTCATCTTTACATTCTTTACTTGTGATTAAATAATTTGCCATAGCTTCTGAGGAAGCGTTCCTTTTACGCGCAACATGTAGAGCAGAGATGAGTTTTTTTTATGACGCACTACCTCGTCAAATTCTATAATTCCCAAGAGTGATCAGTTTGCTCCTCAAAATTTTTTGATTGTATTGTGTATGTAGGTGGTGCGCTATTCACACTCATAGGCATTTTTTGTGAATGATAGATGAAATTTTATGTAATTGTCTTGATTTTATTTCATTTTGTAATAAATTATTTATTTTGTTTGAAGGTATAACTTCAAACTAAAGTAATTTTGTCCGTTAAGCCACCTGCTTAAGTACAGTTTTTGAAAACCTAGTAAATTACCTTATACGAATAATTATTATATATTTTGTTTTTCTTTGTAGCGCTGGTAGATTTTTCAGTCTACCACTTATAGGTAAATTTAGTGGGTCAAATGTTTTGTACATAGTTCAGATTTAGTCTTGTCAGATTTGACCTCTGTTCCGGTTTGGCTGTGTTGCGTGTAGTTTCACACTGTGCCTGTGGGTATCGTTGTCACCATGGGTCGGTGTTAGAAATGCAACATGCTGAAGTGAATGAGTGCTCCTCTGTCCCGGAGATAACTCAGCGGAGGTGGTCCTCTGGGTTGCATTCTGGGAGAGGGTATTTATGGGGCAGACGCCATGTTTCGGGGAGCTTTTTGCCTCGTGGCCCTCCTGGCCTAGAGGTATGTGTTAATGAGTGCTATCTCGTAGCCCTCCAGCCTGGAGGGTTACGGAACTGCAGCCGTTCAGGTGGACCCAGAAGCCTGTCTGGGGCCTGCTATCGTTGGGATGGTCCTGTGCTGTCTGTCCAGCGGGAAGAAGCCGGACAATCAGGAAGATCCAGGGGAGGACCCATCTTGGAAGGAACCATGCAAGGCTGGTCTTGAGAAGGGCCTGGTGACTCGATTGGAGGACGTATCCTAAACTACCCTACCGCACAAGTACTGCCGGGTCGGCTTAAAGGTTCTGGTACTGTGTTTGCTGTTCATCGAAAACCACTACATCCTGTGGCAGAGGATCGTACAGGTTTTATTTCACTCAAGTCTGTGGCAGAGACTTTTTGTTTGTGCTGCGTACCGGCTGCTAGGTTGGTGAGAGAGACCTATCCGGGAGGGCAAAGATTTAGCTTTGAAAGGAAAATATATTCATCCCTAAAATTCCAATTGAGTGCTACACCAAGAAAAGGTATTTGAACTTCCCTGCAACTCTTCTTCTACCTCTTTCCTGCTACTTCTTCCAGTTATATCCCATTAAAGCATTGGAAAAAATATTCAAGTGACTGGTTCCTACATTGTCTGATAGTAAGCTCAACAGGACCCTAGACCCGGTGTTGGTGAAATCACAGGTAAAAAAGGTAACGGAAACAGCCCGCAACAAATCAGCAGCTCCACCGTGAGTTAGTGCTACATATTACTTATGGTAATTAACCACTTGCCACCCAGGCCAATTCTGACACTTCTCTCCTACATGTAAAAAACATACACAATATCTTATTTGCTAGGAAATTACTCAGAAACCCCCAAATATTATACAGTCTACATATAGCAATTTTTCAAATAGGTTTTTTTTTGGGGGGGGATATATATATATATATATATATATATATATATATATATATATATATATATATATATATATATATATATATATATATATATATATATATATATATATATATACACACTAAAGTCCGATTTTGGTATAATGTGAAAATGTGAAAGATATTTACAGAGTAAATAGATGCCTAACCTGTCATGCTTTAAAATTGTGCACACTTGTGGAATGGCACCAAACTTCGGTACTTAAAAATCTCCATAGGCGACGCTTTAAATTTTTTTACAGGTTACATGTTTAGAGTTACAGAGGAGGTCCAGTGCTAGAATGATTGCTCTTGGTCGAATGTTCGCGGCGTATGTAACCTGTGTGTATCTGGCTCTGATACGAGCCAGTGCCTCACCAGCCACTGACCTCACCATACGTCCCTGCCATATAACAGTGTCCCTGTATTCACATGCAAACACTGTTACCTTGGTTAGCACTCTTTTTGCAGCTTCCTGCTGCTCTATTTAAAACTAGCACTGGGCAGACATGCACACCTGTGGCTGCTCCCTTATTACCACATGGACTCCTCGGGAGGGTGGAACCCTGAACCCTGGTCCTGACTACAAAAAGGCCCCCACACACCTGAACAATCCGTGTGCTGGCTCTTCTCAAAACCTAATCCCAGGATTGGAGATTACTTCCCACCCAGATCACTGCAAAATCTCTGGGCTCCAGGTCCCAAACCGAGTTTTACCAATTACTGAGGAAACTGAGAAAACTGTTTCCTCCAAATAAAACCAGCATCCCGGAGCCTCTTAACCTGCCTCGTTGAGAATCCTGGCCAACATACACCATGACAGGGAACCATACCATACAGGGAACCATACTGACGCACTATATATACACTTTAAGCCTACCATATACTTATTTTATCTCAAAGTGTAACTGTGATGGGATGGACATTCAACTATTTACACATTCTTAGCAAGCAAGAGCTCACTAATATATGTAGCTGCTTGCATTGTGGATTAATGTATCTTTTTAGAATAGTGCCAGCCTCCCCTTCCTACACATTCTTAGTAAGTAGAAAAATAACAAATTGACCTCCTGTAGTTGCATGCACTGTGGAGTAATGCATCTATTTAAAAAAAAAAAAACGAATTTACACCTTCATACCCCCTAAATTATCCTAGCCTAATGTGGTGCTGCTGTGCTTAAACAACCCATACACTTGAATTGGAAGCACACATACTGTTGGAGCAACATCCCATTCAAGTCTCTAGGATGGTTATTGCACAGGTGCAGTTATCAGCACACTGGATTTTTCCAGGCAATAGAACACTGCATTCTAGCACCCGGCACTAAAATATTGATACTGTCTGGTGAAATGATCTCCACCCGACGGTTCATGTATAGTCCTAGTCCGAGCACATTATGGAGAGAGACGGCGGCATAGGAAGTGGGTGCTTAGGTAATAAAACACTAATGCAGCGGGCACTGCCATTGCCCGGGTGAGGTTATAGCTTTCTTACACTGACACCAGTCTTTGGGTGATTATTGCATCCATTTTTATTATTGTGTCCAATAACACCATTGCTGGGGGTAATAATTGCTTCCACTGACCCTAAAGATGGGTCCTATTTTACGGTTTTCTCTTCAGTGTAGCCTCAGGCTCCACTTTCTCTAAAACCTAGAAAAGCAAAGGGGGGGGAGTGCAAGGGTAAGACTGGGACAAAGGTCTAATTACCGGGAATGTCCCGGGAAATTCAGGACAGTTGGCAACTATGACTTAGTTGCAGTCACTGTTCTGGTATTCTGACAGCTGCAGGTGCCAGCTGTCATACAGTAGCACATTTGTCCATCAGCGCTGTTTTGCATTGATGGGGAATCAAATGATTTAGAAATCCTAACCTGTATGGCCAGCTTTAAGCGGTATGTCTTATGATTAAAGGTAATGTATAGTCTATTCAAACTTTAAAACCAAATGTGTACTAAAAGATCAGCTTTGTTTCGGTGTATATTTTGTAATTTAATATGTGTAAGGCAGCATTAATTTTTGCTCATTAGCTCTGCTAGTTGCTTTGTAGGCTTAAACAATAGTTGTGCTTTGCTTCTAACAATGCAAGCCTAAGAGCCGACCAACTGATTCAAAACAATACACTCCCTGTGTGGCTGATAATTTAGGAGCTGTTGAGAGAAAGGAAAAATGTAATTGTGCTGAGCAACTGGGAGCTTTCTCTAGTGGCTATTCTACAGCTTGCTATATTCAATACAGTAACAAAAATATAGAAGAGCAAGCTTGTAATAATGTAAAAGTTTATATTTAAAAAATTACAGTAAGGTAACCACTAAAATAATAACTTTATGCTAATAATAATACAAGCTCATTGAAAATACACCATTCTTGTCCTTTAAAAGCAATCCAGTATCTGACACACAAGGCCCTTCTGGGGGCAGATGCTGTCCAAGGTGGCTAATTTTGTCACAGCCCATTGTATGTGACTAGTCCCACCACCCCACTATCTGTGTTAATTTTGGCATCAAATTTAGATTCAGTTTTAGTCAGTCTTTTGACTAAAATCCGATTTTAGTTTTAGTCATCTGCAGTTGCAATTGTTTTAGTTATAGTAATCTATTTAGTCAACTAAAATAATTTTAGTTTACTAAAAATGTAATGGGTTTAGTTAAAGTGGAGTTCCAGCCAAAAGTGGAACCTCTTCTTTAAGCACTCCTCGCCCCTTTACATGCCACGTTTGGCATGTCGTGTTTTTTTTTTTTTTTTGGGGGGGGGGGGGGAGGGGGGGTGAGTGGGTACCTGGTTTTGACAGGTGCTTCCTGTCCCACTTCTTCCTTCCGTTGCTTAACCACCTAGGCGACTCCTCTCCCCCTAGGTGGCCCCACCCTCTCTGTAATCTTCTGGGACACGTCACAGGTCCCAGAAGATTGCCTGGCCACTAGGAGAGTGCAGTGCGACTCGTGCGTGCTCATCCGTCTGTGAAGCCGCAAGCTATCACAGCTGGGTTCCCACACTTGCAATGACGGCGCCACGGAGAGGGGAGGAGAGGAGCGAGGCTTCAGGCGGCCACCTCGCTGGACCGTGGGACAGGTGAGTGTGTGTTAAAAGTTAGCAGCTATATTTTTTTATAGCTGCTGACTTTCAATAAACTGAAAAACAACTAGAATGCAGCTTTAAATTGTAATGCATTATTTAAGCAGTTGTTATATACTCCTGGAGTAAAAAAACCCCTAATGTTATGGTATTAATCCCTTCCCGACCAGCCGTCGCAGTTATACTGGGCAGGATGGCTCCCCTGCGCGAGCCATTGGCTCTTTGAGACGTAGCAGGTGCTGGGCACCTGCGATCGCTCGTGACAGAGCGAGAACCGAGATCTGTGTGTGTAAACGCACCAATGCCAGTTCTGTCAGGGGAGAGGAGACAGATTGTGTGTTCCTACTAAGTAAGAACAACGATCTCTCTCCTCCTCTAGTCAGCCACATTCCCCCCACAGTTAGAACACATCTAGGGAACAGATTTAATCCCTTGATCGCCCCCTAATGTTAACCACTTCCCTGCCAGTGACTTTTATACAGTAATCAGTGGCTATTTTTAGCTCTCATCGCTGCATAAATGTCACTGGTCCCAAAAAAGGGTCAAAAGTGTCCGATGTGTCTGTCGCGATGTTGCAGTCCCAATTTAAAAATCGCAGATCACTGCCCTTATTAGTAGTTAAAAAAAAAAATAAATAAAAATGCCATACATCTATCCCCTATTTTGTAGACACTATAACTTTTGCGCAAACTAATCAATATACGCTTATTGCAAATTTTATTTTTTTACCAAAAATATGTAGAATACAGATCGGCCTAAACTGATGATGAATTTATTTATTTTTTATTTTTTTGGGATATTTATTATAGCAAAAAGTACTAAATATTGTGTGGTGTGTGGGTTTTTTTTGTTTTTTATTGTCACTCTTTTTTTTGTTTTTTATAGCTCAAAAAATAAAAACCGCAGAGGTGATCAAATACCACCAAAAGAAAGCTCTATTTGTGGGGAGAAAAAAGGAAATACATTTTGTCTGGGTACAACATCACATGACTGTGCAATTGTCAGTTAAAGCGACGCAGTGCTGTATCGCAAAAAATGGCCTGGTCAGGAAGGGGGTAAATTCTCCCGGGCCTGAAGTGGTTAAGGTTTGAGCAAACTCGCAGATACAGATCCTCTGGATGGTCTGAGGAGGCCTGTAATGCACAGTGCTCTGATCGGTCTAAGAAGGCCTGTAATGCTGCACAGTGCTCTGGACGGTCTGAGGAGACCTATAATGCATAGTGCTCTGGGAAGGTGGTCTGAGAGGCCCGTAATGCTGCACAGTGCTCTGGGATGGTGGTCTGAAGGAGGAGGCTTGCAATGCACACAATGCTCTGAACGCTGGTCTGAGGAGACCTGTAATGCACAGTGCTCTGGAACGGTGGTCTGAGAGGCATTGTAATGCACTGTGCTCTGAGGCAGTGGTCTTGGAGGCCTGTAATGCTGAACAGTGCTCTGGACAGTCTGAGGAGGCCTTTAAAACAGCACAGTGCTTTGGACGGTGGTCTGAGGAGACCTGTAATGCACACTGTGCTCTGGGCATGGACAGTCTGAGGAGGGGGCCTGTAATGCATTGCACACCATGTTCTGGACGGTCTGAGAAGGCTTGTAATGTACACAGTGCTCTGGACGGTGATCTGGAGGAAACCTATAATGCACAGAGCTCTGGGTCGGTGGTCTGAGAGGTCTGTAATTCTGCACAGTGCTTTGGGACGGTGGTCTGAGGGGAGGTCTGTAATGTGCTTTCCTATAGATGCCAGTGGTCAGAGGAGGCCTGTAATGCACATGGTCCTCTGGACAGTGGTCTGAGGGGAGGCTTGTAATGTACACACTCACAGTGCTCTGCTCTGGATGGTCGTGAGTCGGGTCTCTCATTGGGAGGCCTGTTATGCACAGTGCTGTTCTAGACGGTCGTCTGAGGAGGCCTGTAATGCTGCACAGTGCTAACTACTAAGCATGCAACAGACTTGCTTGCTGGGAGCGGAAGCACTCACAGGCTCTACCCAGTGGAGCTCCAGGGAATACGCAAGTTCACGTGGGTAAACGTCCCTCCCTCACGTTTTCTTTTTGTTTGTTGACAAAAAGCTTTGTTTCATTTTCGTCACTGTAAAAGGGCCGCTGACAAATTTTTTTACAAAAAAGCGTCCCAGTCTCTGTGGGTAGGGGATCATGTTCTGCTTTAGTATGTCACAGTACATGTTGGCATTCATGGTTTCCTCAATGAACTGTAGCTCCCCAGTGCTGGCAGCACTCATGTAGCCTCAGACCATGACACTCCCACCACCATGCTTGACTGTAGGCAAGACACACTTGTCTTTGTACTCCTCACCTGGTTGCTGCCACACACTCTTGATACCATCTGAACCAAATAAGTATATCTTGGTCTCATTTATACCACAGGACATGGTTCCATTTATTTATGTCTTTAGTCTGCTTGTCTTCAGCAAACAGTTTGCGGGTTTTCTTGTGCATCATCTTTAGAAGAGGCTTTCTTCTGGGATGACAGCCATGCAGACCAATTTGATGCAGTGTGCGGTGTATGGTCTGAGTACTGACAGGCTGACCCCCCTCCACCCCTTCAACCTCTGCAGCAATGCTGGCAGCACTCATATGTCTATTTTCCAAAGACAACCTCTGGATATGACACTGAGCATGTGCACTCAACTTCTTTGGTCGACCATGGTGAGGCCAGTTCTGAGTGGAACCTGGCCTTTTAAACCACTGAATGGTCTTGGCCACCATGCTGCAGCTCAGTTTCAGGGTCTTGGCAATCTTCTTATAGCCTAGGCCATCTTTATGTAGAGCAACAATTCTTTTTTTCAGATCCTCAGAGTTCTTTGCCACGAGGTGTCATGTTGAACTTCTGGTGACCAGTATGAGAGAGTGAGAGCGATAACACCAAATTTAACACACCTGCTCTCCATTCACATCTGAGACCTTATAACACTGAGTCACATGACACCGGGGAGGGAAAATGCCTAATTGGACACAATTTGGACACTTTTTTTTTGCTCACTTTTGTTGCCAGCGGTTTAGATATTATTGGCTGTGAGTTATTTTGAGGGGACAGCAAATTTACACTGTTATACAAGCTCTACACTCATTACTTTACATTGTAGCAAAGTGTCATTTCTTCAGTGTTGTCACATGAAAAGATAGAATAAAATATTTACAAAAATGTGAGGGGTGTACTCACTTTTGTGAGATGCTGTACATACGAATACCGCCTTTATTTACATATCAATGCCGCCGGCCTCAGCTATTTACATATGAATGTCGCTGCTATTTACATATGAATGATGATTATTTTACATGTAAACACGGGGTCTGCAGGTGAGTCATCTGTACACAACAATAGGGCAGAGCAGCATTAGTAGCATCACTTCAAAATGAGATATCAGGACACAGCACAGGGCTAAAACTTCAAGGGACAAGGCAATTTTAACTGGAATAGTTGGCCAGTATGAGGCAGCTGCTTTGGGCCCCACAACAATCCCAGGGCAGCTGCCCCTTTCGCCCTGCCTTAAAGACGGCCCTGGCTATGATGGGCAATGGCCCTGTACAGGAGTTAAAAAATCACATCTCTGCCCATGTACCCGATGGTTTTAGATTCAGAAAGATTATAATTTTTTTAACACAAAGATTCAGATCCATAATTGGATTGTAATACATAAAATTCTTCAGAGAATAGGGTGGCACTCAACAGCTTGCCATTAGTAACAATGAAATAACGCACTACGCTAAGGTAGACCTTGTCTCTTCTAAAGTCATTTAGCTCACCGCTTCAAGTTTATTTTGATAGAATAAGAATGTCGTCATAAACGAAGACTTTGCCTGAGCCAGTATGAAGTGCCATAGCGGTACAAAGCAGCGAGAGGTGAAAGGACAAAGCAGTCATTTATACATTTGAGGCTTAAGTGAGTTCGCTGCAGGATATAGGTTGCTGGAGTTATTGATCTGTGCTACATTCCATGACCTGAGCAGGGAGGGATAGGATGGGCTGCCACTCCAGCTGCCTGCTGAGATCTTGAATTGCTTTCTGCTTATTAAATGTATAATCTGTGAAAAGCATGCTGTCTATGAATATTTATTCTTGTCTGGCATTGTCAGTCATCTGACACTTTAACAATTACACAATGACTTTCGCTCGTTTGGGTTTGCACGGCATTCCAAGGATTATTACATAAAGATGAAGAATATGGCAGACTATAGAGTACAGTGTATTTATGTCCAGATGGTGTGGCATGGCTAATCAATGCTGTCATGTCTCAGTGCATAAAGGTGTCGAATGCTGCAAGAGTCCATGCTTCTGAATTACTTGCCTCTCCTTACTTGTATAGAAAAGCCACAAAACATACTCTGATACAATCATGTGAAAAAGTAAGTACACTGCTTCCTTTTTGAATGTATTTGAACAGGCAAACATTAGATTAGTAATTTAAACATTGTCTACAGATAAAGGGGATATACTTGAAAATTTCCTTTTTTCAGTTATTTAACAAAAATATTAATAGATGTAATGGTGGAAAGTAAGTACGGCCTCAGAAGCTGGTATTGCCTCCCTTTAGTAGAAATAACTTCTTGTCGGTGTTTTGTATAAGTGCCATTGACCACTCCTTAAGTTGCAAGATGTTTGTGTGTTTCCTTGCATGAACTTCCAGTTTCCAATCCCACACATTTCTGGAGTGTGGATTTGTATATGTAATTTTTCACTGGACACATGCTGCTTTGACTTTTTGTTTCACATGATTGCCCCCACAACACTTCAATGGCATTCAAATCATTGCTTTGACTAGGTTAGTTCATAACCCTCCATTTTGTATTGTTGAGACATTCCTTGGTGCATTTGCGAGTCCACTTTGGATCAATATTATGTGGAGGGCCCGTTTCTGGTTCAAGTTGAACTTTCGGACAGATGGCCTCATATTCTCTTTAGGCATGCTTTGATATGATGCCAATTTCATAGTTGAATTGCTAACTATAGGCTGCCCAGGCAGATGGGGTGATGGCCCTCTCCCCAACAACCAGGCCGATTCAACGCCTTCCAGCAGAGCACGTTTACGGAGCACGAAGCGTGGGTAGCTGCACTGTAGAGACTGTGCTGATCAGAAGTCTGATAAACAGCGGGCAGCGCTTTATCCCTTCTCAGTCAAGCAGGAATGCTTAGGACCGCGTGGTAGGCCGTGATCTCACTCTCCCTGCGTGGAGAGGTCCTTCACACACGAGGCCCCCAGAGGAAGAGTACGCAAGGCGGGTCTCTGGTTTCTTTTATAGTTCTTCCCAGCAATCTCACTGATGGTAGCAAAGATCCCTGGGATATGTAGTCCCGATCCATAATCATGCAGGGGAACAGCCGTCTGTTGGAACTACAAATCCCACAATCCCTTTGGTTGGGCTCACAAACATGATGTCAGTCTGATAACGCTGGGCATGGGAGGGATAATATGGTATAAGATAGGGCAGGGAATAGCTGTTTGTGGCAATTATAGTCCATTTTGCTACATCTAGATATAGGCACACTTTGAGGATGATTTAATTAAGGTAAATGGGATGAGGTGATGGGCAACTGGGCTGGTGGAGTCCGGTGCAAGCTCCACAGCACAGGCTCACAAAGGCTGCACAAAAAAGAAAAACGTTATGAAGTGTTATGAGGAACTGTTGTCTGTAGTGTACAATGTGAAGTGTTACAGAAGTTGAGCCGTGGATCACAAAGAGTTAATTACGTCAGTGTGAAAGAGTGACGCTTTTAAGATGGAGTGCTAACTTAAACGCTATTCGCATTAAGAAATTTCATTGCCTTTGGGGACAGTAGTGAGCGCTTTCTTCCCGTAATAAGCTGAGGATGGGTTAGACCAGTGTTTCTCAACGCCAGTCCTCAAGGTGCCCCAACAGGTCATGTTTTCAGGATTTCCCTCAGATATAACAGCTGTGGTAATTACTAAGGCAGTGAAACTGATCAAATCACCTGTGCAAAATAATGGTAAGCCTGAAAACGTGACCTGTTGTGGCGCCTTGAGGATTGGAGTTGAGAAACACTGCGTTTAAACAAGGGTAATCGTGTTTGTGTGGGCACTCGAGCAGCCTCACTCGAGAGCAGGAAGTGGTTTTTGTGCCCAATTTTCAGAGGTCCCGTCTTCCATGGTAGTTGGATCTGATACGCCAGCAAGCCGGACACATGCTGGCAGATGATATAGGGCTGGGAACCTGGTTAGGGGTGTAATTTTTTTTTTTTTTGTTTTTTTTTTTAATAGACCTTTAGCAAAGCATGTGATCATACTTCTGACCATGTCATTTTATTTTTTCTAGTATGGTGAGCTTTGTCTTTCAACTGACACTGAGCATGTGCGCACAAAGTTTCTGAAGCATTGCATCATGTGACTTAAAGCAGAACTAAGTCTGTAAATACTTGCCACTGTTTCAACGGTTCAATGTCTGCGAGGTCCCGCGTCAGTGCCAGCATCTTCTCCCTGACTTCTTCCAGATGCTGGTCATTGGCCATCTTGCCTCATGTCTCTTCTGCAATACAAAGCCTGCCTGCTCACAATTTTTAATTTTTTTTATTTTTTGTTGTAGACTTTAGTTTCACTTCAATGCCAGATTCGAACATGACAAAAGATCAGCACCTTACAACAAGCTTATTTTGCAAAGTGTAGTTAGGTGATTATGAGTAATAACGGTAGACGTGGAGTTTTTTCCTTTCAGCTTCAGTCTGCAGACTGTTTAGCTGGATTTAATTTGGATATTCTTCTGACTGAGAAGTAAATAGTCAATGTGGGATGTAATAATGAGTATAGATCAGAATGATTACTGAGCTGCATTAGAAGTCTCTGTAGTCAGATTATTCTGACAGCTGATTCCACTGTGTTAAATGCCAGTGACTGCCAGTACTCAGCTGTCACATCTTCTCATTTGTTTCTATGATGATGTTTGGTGTCTTGATATTATGAGCTATGGGAAGTCGAGCACTTATGTGGTGATTAAAATCTGTGTGATTAGACCAAATGGTGCATCTTCCATTAAAAAAACACGATTTAAGCCTGTAAGGGGACTTGTCATATGGTATAATTCACCCTTCATGGCTTGCGTCCATTAAATCTATCAAAAATGTAGCAATTGTACATTAACATTTGTGTAAATGTGCTTTTTATAAGTGTGTTCCCTGCAAAGATTGAATATCTTCAATTTGCCATGATGGAGACGTTTTAGGGCCAGTTCACAGCATAGAAACACAGTCCGGATACGATGCTTTTCTGATTGTGTGTTTTTGATGCGTTCCAGTGCATTTTTCATTTTTTTTTTTTCTTAACCACTTCAATACTGGGCACTTTCGCACCTTCCTGCCCAGGCCAATTTTCAGCTTTCAGCGCTGTCACTTTTTAAATGACAATTGCGTGGTCATGCTATACTGTACACAAACTCCATTTTATTTTTTGCTAAACGAATAAAAAAAAAGACTGAAAATTTTGAAAAAAAAAAAAAAAAAAAAACATTTTTTCTCTTTTTTGTTATAAAATTTTGTAAATAAGTTTTCTCCTTCACTGATTGGCACTGATAAGCTGCACTGATGGGCACCAATGAGGTGGCATTGATAGGCGGCACTGATGGGCACTGATAGGTGGCATTGATATGCGGCACTGATGGGCAATGATAGGTGGCACTGATATGCGGCACTGCTGGGCATTGATAGGTAGCACTGATGGGCACTCAAAGGTGGCACTAATGGGCACTGATAGGCGACACTTGGCGCTGAAAGACTGCACTGATGGGTACTTATGGGTGGCACTGATAGGCGGCACTGCTGGGCACTGAAAGGCATTGATGGGCACTGATGGCTGGCACTGATAGATTTAACTGATAGGCATCACTGGTGGCACTGGCAGGCATTTTTCTTTGGCACTGATTGGCAGCTGCCTGGGCACTGGCATTTTCCTGGTGGTCTAGGGTGGCATACCTGGTGGTCCAGTGTGGTGGCAATCCCTGGTGATCCTGGCGGCATAATGTTGGTCCTGGGCGGACATCCGAGGGGGGGCTGCACTGATAAACAATCAGCACAGACCCCCGCTGTCAGGAGAGCAGCCGATCGGCTCTCCTCTACTCACATCTGTCAGACACGAGTGAGGAAAAGCGATCAGTGGCTCTTCCTGTTTACATCGTGATCAGCCATGATTGGACACGGCTGATCACGTGGTAAAGAGTCTCTGTTAGAGACTCTTTACCTAGATCGGAGTTGCGGTGTGTCAGACTGACAGCCGCAACAATGATTGCCACGATGAGCAGCCACTTTGCCGATGTCATTTTGTTATATGGCGGGCAGCAAGTGGATAAATAAGGACATGTGTGTTCTGTTGCATTTTTGGTACGTTTTAAAGCGTTCCAGTACAGTCCAGTGCAGGAAAAATGCAGCATGTTCTACTTTGTTTTTTTTCTGGAACTGCAAGCACTGGTGTGAACTATGCCATTGAAAATCATATAACCTACTTTCCTACTGTTTGGTGTAGAAAAAAAAACGCACTGGACTGCATGTGGTGTGGGCTGGCGCTTAGTGTAAACTAGCTTAGCCCCAGTTTGTTCTGCACTCCTGTGACCCATTTTCAGCAGACAGCAGGCCGAATCCCAATGTCGGCTGACATCACCGAGCCGGTGTTCATCGAATGGTGCGTAATGTTAACAGTGTGCATGCGCAGATCGTCTGAGGCACTATGCGATGATCAGCAAAGCTCAAAGGGAGAATCTAATCATCACATTCTGCCTCACTCTCTCTGCACAAGTGTGAGACATCACGGATCATTTCACAGGCAGAAGACGATCTGCACTATTCGACAGAACACTGCGCTTTGCCGATCATCGGACATGCACACTGTTGACATCACGCCAGCTGATTACGATATCAGCTGGAGTGACATTACGTCCTGCGCATGCGCAGATTGTCGGAAGCATTATCTGTCAAGATGCGCTATTCGACAGAACACCGGTCCAGGCTCAGGAAGGATTGCGACCATATAGTTGGGATCCACCCACACTCCTGGACTGGCACCTGGCTCAGGCTCCCAGCGAGCCGCCGAGAGCCTAAACTGGCCACTCCAGTGACCGACAGCCACCAGCTGTGCTCTGCTCAGGGAGCTCTGAAAACCGAGCGGTCATTGGTCTTAGAAACCCCTATGATGGAGTTTTATCACTGTCCCCATTGAACACCAGTGATGAGTTTTTGTAGTTGTTCCCACTGAACACCAATAAGGTTTTTCTTTGTTCCCAATGAATACCAATGGTTAGGATTTTATAATTTTTCCCACTGAATACAAATGATGGGGATTTATCATTGTTTCCACTGGGCACCAATGATGGGGTTTCATCATTATTCACACTGAACACCAATGATGATGACTTATCATTGTTCCCATTGAACACCAATGATGGGAATTTACATAGTTACATACAGTTGTGCTCATAAATTTACATACCCTGGCAGAATTTGATTTCTTGGCCATTTTTCAGAGAATATGAATAACACACAAATTTTCTTTCACTCATGGTTAGTGTTTGGCTGAAGCCATTTATTATCTATCAACTGTGTTTTTTACTCTCTTTAAATCATAATCACAACAAAAACTACCCAAATGACCCTGATCAAAAGTTTACATACCCCAGCTCTTAATATCGTGTATTGCCCCCTTTAACATCAATGACAGCTTGAAGTCTTTTGTGGTATTTGTGGATGAGGCTCTTTATCTTCTCAGATGGTAAAGTTGCCCATTTCTCTTGGCAAAAGACTCCAGTTCCTGTAAATTCTTGGGCTGTCTTGCACGAACTGCACGTTTGAGATCTCCCCAGAGTGGCTCAATGAAATTGAGGTCAGGAGACTGAGATGGCCACTCCAGAACTTTCACTTTATTCTGCTGTAGCCAATGACAGGTCGACTTGGCCTTGTGTTTTGGATCATTGTCATGTTGGAATGTCCAAGTAAGTCCCATGTGCAGCTTCCTGGCTGATGAATGCAAATGTTCCTCCAGTATTTTTGGATAACATACTGCATTCATCTTGCCATCAATTTTGACCAAATTTCCTGTGTCTTTGTAGCTCACACATCCACAAAACATTAGCGATCCACCTCCATGTTTCATAGTAGGAATGGTGTACCTTTCATCATAGGCCTTGTTGACTCCTCTCCAAATGTAGCGTTTATGGCTGTGGCCAAAAATCTACATTTTGGTCTTATGACTCCAAATGACTTCGTGCCAGAAGGTTTGAGGCTTGTTTCTGTGCTGTTTGGCGTTTTGTAAGCGGGATATTTTGTGGCATTTGCGTAGTAATGGCTTTCTTCTGGCGACTCGACCATGCAGCCCATCTTTCTTCAAGCGCCTCCTTATTGTGCACCTTGAAACAGCCATACCACATGTTTTCAGAGAGTCCTGTATTTCATCTGAAGTCATTTTGTGTTTTTCTTTGCATCCCAAACAGTTTTCCTGGCAGTTGTGGCTGAAATCTCAGTTGGTCTACCTGACCGTGGTTTGGTTTCAACAGAACCCCTCATTTTACACTTCTTGATTAGAGTTTGAACACTGCTGATTGGCATTCTCATTTCCTTGGATATCTTTTTAGATCCCTTTCTTGTTTTATACAGTTCAACTACCTTTTCCCGCAGATCCTTTGACAATTCTTTTGCTTTCCCCACGACTCAGAATCCAGAAACGTCAGTGCATCACTGGATGAAAGATGCAAGGGTCTGTCAGGAGTCCAGAAACTCATTGGCCTTTTATATATATATATATACACACACACAGATCACAGGTGAGGATGGTTACATTTTAATAGCCATTCAAACCCCTTTGTGTCAACTTGTGTGCATGTTATCAGGCCAAAATCACCAGGGTATGTAAACTTTTGATCAGGATCATTTGGGTAGTTTCTGTTGTCATTATGATTTTAAAAAGAGTAAACACAGTTGATAATAAATGAAGAAGCCCCTGAGCAGTTTAAGGTTAAACTGCTTCTCCAATCTCGTTGTGTGGCCACGTGTCTTCTTACACTCCCTAGGTCTGAATAGTTTTTTTCCTATGCTGGGATCCCCATTAAGGTATTTGTAGATCGCTATCATGTCCCCTCTCAAGTGTCTTTTTTTTTTTTTTTTTTTTTTTTTTCAGCGATAATAAATTTAGTGTTTGCAGTCGTTACTCGTAATTGAGGTCCTCCAGTCCCCTTATTAGTTTTGTTGCCCTTCTTTGGACTCTCTCCAGCAGATTCCTTTGGAAGACCAGTGACCAGAACTGGACAGAATACTACAGATGTGGCCTAACCAGGGTTTTATAAAGTGGCAGAATTATAGTTTTGACCCTTGAAAATATTCATTTTTATTCATGCTAATCTGCCTGCTTTGGTAGCTGCAGCTTGACACTGCATGCTATTGCTCAGTCTGTTATCTATTAGCACCCCTAGATCCTTCTCCATCCTTGATTCTCCCAGAGGTTCTCCACCTAGTGAATATTTTGCATTTATGTTTTTTGCCCCCAAGTGCATTACTATTACATTTCTCCTCATTAAACCTCATTTGCCATTTGTCTGCCCACTCCTTCATTTTATTCAGGTCATTCTGCAAAATTTCTTTATCCTGATCTAAGTTTATTACTCTGCTTATCTTTGTATCATCCACAAAAACCTGAGACTGAGCAATTTATCCCATACTCTATATCATTTATGAATAAATTGAATAGAATTGGTCCCAAGACAGAACCCTGGGGTACCCCACTCACCACTCCAGACCATTCTGAGTACGTGTTATTTATCATCACCCTTTGGACCCTTCCCTGTAACCAGTTTTTTACCCGAGCACAAATCCTATGGTCCATGCCTGCAGATCTCAGCTTGTAAATTAAGCATTTATGGGGGACTGTATCAAATGCCTTTGCAAAATCCAGATACATCACATCCACAGACCTCCCCCTATCTAGATAGCAGCTCACTTCCTCGTAGAATGTTAGAAGATTGGTCTGGCAGGAACGTCCTTTTGTAAACCCATGCTGATTACCACTAATTATATTCTTTTCCTCAGTAAATCTCTGGATATAGTCCCTAATCATCTCCTCCAATAATTTATCCACTATTGATGTTAGGCTGACTGGCCTGTAATTCCCAGGAATATATCTCTGCCCTTTTTTGAATTTTATTATTGCTCCCATTGAACACCAATTTTATCATACCCCTATTGTACACCAGTGATGGGGTTTTACCATTGGTTCCACTTAACACCAATGATGGTGGTTTTATTTTTTTGCTCTCACTGAACACCAGTGATGGTTTTTTTTTTATAAATTGTCCCCACACCCAGGATGGCTTTTGCTTTACCCTCACTAACACTAATAATGGTGTTTATTTATTCTTCCTGATGCCAAAGGTGAAGACCTTTTTTTACCCCCACTACCACTGACTGGGTGTTTTTTACGTCTCACTTACACTATTAAAAAATGTTTTTGTACTTCCACCTAAAGCAGCAGTGGAACTTACTGTTATGCTTACTGACGGAGACAACAGGGGTTTGATTTTGCACCCATTGCCCAGCCATGTACAGGACAGTACACTACATACTGATAACCAAAGTAGTTATCGTCTCAACTGCTGCTGTTTAACCACTTCAGCCCCGGAAGATTTGGCTGCTCAATGACCAAGCCATTTTTTGCGATGTGGCACTGCGTTGCTTTAACTGACAATTGCGCGGTCGTGCGGCGCTGTACCCAAACAAAATTGACGTCCTTTCTTTTTCCCACAAATAGATCTTTCTTTTTGTGGTATTTGATCATCTCTGCATTTTATTTTTTGTGCTATAAACAAAAAAAGCGACAATTTTGAAAAAACATAATATTTTGAACTTTTTGCTATAATATCCCCAATTTTTTTTTAAAAAGTTAGTTATTTTTTTTCCCCAGTTTAGGCCAAAATGTATTCTTCTACATATTTTTGGCAATAAAAATTGCAATAAGCGTATATTGATTGGTTCGCGCAAAAGTTATAGCGTCTACAAAATAGGGGATAGATTTATGGCATTTTTATTATTTATTATTATTTTTATTTTTTTTACTAGTAATGGCGGTGATCTGCGGTTTGGATCAGGACTGCGACATTATGGCAGACAGGTCGGAAACTTTTGACACATTTTTGGGACCATTGACAATTATACAGCATCAGTGCTATAAAAATGCACTGATTAAATGTCACTGGCAGGGAAGGGGTTAACATTTGGGGTGATCAGGGGGTTAATTGTGTTCCCTAGTGTGTGTTCGAACTATAGGGGGAGGGGACTGACTATAGGAGATGACTGATCGTTGTTCCTAGCTAGTAGGAACTCACAATCTCTCTCTCCTCACAGAACAGGGATTTGTTTACACACACGCGTCCCTGTTCTGCCTTTCGTGCCTGTGATCGCTCGTGGCTGGCGGTCATCGCGAGCATCGAAACCCCCGTAGTGCAGCGGGCGCGCACTTGCTATTCTGCTTAAAGGAGCTGATGTACAGCTACGACGGCTCGCGGGATCCTGCCGACCCACCTCTATATAATGATGGCAGCTGGTCGGCAAGCCGTTAAGTGGTCCCTGATTGTTTTAATGATTGTCTTTTTTTTGGGGGGGGGGGCTTTTTTTAAATGGCTTGTTTGGTTTGTACAGCATGAAGAATGCATTTGTTTATGCGGATAGGAGATGCTTGAGAGTGACAAGTGTTGCTTTCAGATGCCTGTACAAACCAATGGCAGACTGTAGCTGCACACTGATAACCACACATCAAAGCTTTCAGGCTCCATGCACACTAGCATTTTTTATAAGCTTAAAAAAATGCTAAAAGGAAAAACGCTGGATGAAAGCTTCTAGTAAAGTTTTAGGGCATTAGCGTTTTATTAGCGTTTTTACAGTACATAAAGAAAAAAAAAAATCTTAAACAATTTGAATGTCTTTTTTTTTTTTTAAGAGCATTTTATGGGGGAAAAAAATTGCAAATGAAAAAAAAAATAGTTTGCATGTAATATTTCTATTCGAGTTGTATCGTAATTGAATGTGATCAAAAATGACCTTTCCTTTTCAATCAGCAGCATTGTCATTTTCTGTCAAATTCAATGCAATATGGTAACCTGGAGGCATTCTTTACGGAGAATGCACCCCAGAAATGTAATTTCCTTGCTTTTGTTATTGGCTCACTGAATTTCCCAGAAATCTGCACTAAGATACAAATCATATTTTAAGCCTCCCCTGTAACAAAAATATAATTTTTGGTGAGATACCTATCTACCTATTCATGTCTAAAGGGATGCAGACCCTGCCACTTTCTCACTTGACCTCTACAAGTACAGCAGCTGATTGATAATTATGAAGTCACTTCCATTCAATTTGCACATGCACACAGACAAACCGGCATTTCTGTAGAATAACAGAAATGAAATGAATCTGCAACAAGTGTTTTTTTTTTTTTTTTTTGTTTTTTTTTATACCTGCAATGTACATAGATCACCCAGAGGGGACTGTTTTTTTTTCTTTTCTCAACAAAAGTGGCGTTACTTTTTAAGTAACTTTTGGCCTTATTGTTATGTATAGATTTTCCAAAGTTTTTAAAATAGCTTCTTCAATGGGATCAGATTAGACCTGTGCACTGACAAAAAATTTGTTCGTTTTCGTTTAGTTCGTTTTTATGCTTTTTTCGGAAAACCAAAAATTCAAATTTAGAATTTCCAAATTTTCGATTTTCCGAATTTTCACTTTCCAAATTTTTAATTTTCGATTTCCAAATTTCGAATTTTCGATTTGCGAATTTCGCATTTTCAAATTTCCAAATTTCCAAATTTTCGATTTCAGAATTTGGAAATTCGGAAATTCAAAAATTCGAAAATCTGAAAAAAAGAGAAAATCGGTAAAATTCGAAATAATAACTATTTAAATATAAATACTGGAATTTCCTTTCAAATTTGGCTGTTTGGGAACGTAACGAATACAAATTTATCTGAAATAACGAATGCCCATCTAAACAAATGGAATTGAACAATTTAATAATAAATAATAATAATAAAAATGTTTTATTATTATTAGATTGTTACGTTCCATTCGTTTAGATACGGCATGCGTTATTTCAGATAATTCGTCACTTCGGATAAATTCGTACTCGTTACGTTCACTAACAGCCACATTTGAAAGGAAATTCTAATACCTATAATTTAATATTTATTAAGTTATTCAGATTTCCGAAATTTTGAATTTTCTGGAATTTGTCATTTCGGAGTTAATGAAATTTGTCAAAATTCATTAAACGAATTCGGAACTAAACGAATTGCATATGTTTACATCCGATTACTGTCAATAACCATATCAATAGGTGATCACTGCAAACATGACTTTTAGATGAATAAAACAATCATAAAAAAGAAACTGGCCCTAAAAATACGGTCTAGTTTAAGTTAAATGACCGATGATGTTCAGAGAAGTGTCTTCTTTGTACAGCACAGGAGGTTATGTATTCTTGAATCACAGCCATTGTGTAAAATCATATAGAGCTATTTTTCTCAAGATCTCTCTCTGTGTTACTGAAAAGATGTCACTGTTAGTATCGGTGTTTAGGCCTAAATTATAGTCACTTTGTCACTATGTGGCATCCTATCATTTTCTCTTTCACAGTTTGGTTGCAGTTCATCCGACATTGCTTTGTGTCCTCCTTGCTCTGTGGTTAACTCATTCAATCAAAGTTGTTTTTTTCAGAGAGCTGCTTCTTTTGATCTAAGTAAATCAGAACTGTAGCACACAAATAAAAGCCGACACCTCTATAACCAGTACCATATTTATTTTACCAGATTCTTCGTATCTGATCAATAGACTTGCCAAGAATCCAATTCCAATCCAATAGATTTTGAAGTCTGTTCTTTAAAACTCCTAAACTCCTCCCATATGGTTTTTCAAAGATGCTGGGAATATAAACAGGGCACATAGGCAGCAAAAAGGGACCAGACAGCAACTCAAATATGCAGAATACAGCAAGAATTTTAAACTGTATGTAAACCTTATAAAAATTAAATAAGCATGCAGTGCCTTGAAAAAGTATTCATAACCCTTGAAATTTTCCACATTTGTCATGTTGCAACCAAAAACGTAAATGTATTTTATTGGGATTTTATGTGATAGACCAACACAAAGTGACACCTGATTGTGAAGTGGAAGGAAAATGATAAAATGTTTTCAAATTTGTGTACAAATATCTGAAAAGTGTGGTGTGCATTTGTATTCAGCCCCCTTTACTATAATACCCCTAACTAAAATCTAGCGGAACCAATTGGCTTCAGAAGTCACCTAATTGGTAAATAGAGTCCACCTGTGTGTAATTTATTCTCATTATAAATACAGCTGTTCTGGGAAGCCCTCAGAGGTTTGTTAGAGAACCTTTAGTAAACAAATGTCATGAAGGCCAAGAAACACGCTAGACAGGTCAGGGATAAAGTTGTGGAGAAGTTTAATGCAGGGTTAGGTTATAGAAAAATATCCCAAGCTTTGAACCTCTCATGGAGCACTGTTCAATCCATCATCTGAAAATGGAAAGAGTATGACACAACTGCAAACCTACCAAGACATGGCCGTCCACCTAAACTGACAGGCTGGGCAAAGAGAGCATTAATCAGAAAAATATGGTAACTCTCTGGAGGAGCTCCAGAGAGCCACAGCTCAGGTGGGAGAATCTGTCCACAGGACAACTTTTAGTCGTGCTCTCCACAAATTAGGCCTTTTATGGAAGAGTGGCAAGAAGAAAGACATTGTTGAAAAAAAGCCATAAGATGTCCCGTTTGCAGTTTGCAAAAAGCCATGTGGGGGACACAGCAAACATGTGGAAGAAGGCGCTCTGGTCAGATTAGAACAAAATGGAAGTTTTTGGCCTAAAAAGAAAATGCTATGTATGTCGGAAAATGAACACTGCACATCACTCTGAACACACCGTCCCAACCGTGAAACATGGTGGTGGCAGCATCATGTTGTGGGGATGCTTTTCTTCAGCAGGGACAGGGAAGCTGGTCAGAATTGATGGGAAAATGGATGGAGCCAAATACAGGGCAATCTTAGAAGAAAATCTGTTAAAATCTGCAACTGACTTGAGACTGGGGCGGAGGTTCATCTTCCAGCAGGACAACAACCCTAAACATACAGCCAGAGCTAAATGGAATGGTGTAGATCAAAGAATATTCATGTTAGAATAGCCCAGTCAAAGTCCTGACCTAAATCCAATTGAAATTCTGTGGCAAGACTTAAATTTCTGTTCACGGACATTCTCTGTCCAATCTGACAGAGCTTGAGCTGTTTTGCAAATAAGAATGGGCAAAAATGTCACTCTCTAGATGTGCAAAGCTGGTAGAGACATCCCCAAAAAGACTTGCAGCTGTAATTGCGATGAAAGGTGGTTCTACAAAGTATTAACTGGGGTCGGGGGCTGAATACAAATGCACACCACACTTTTCACGTATTGATTTGTAAAAAAAATTAAACCATTTATTGTTTTCCCTCCACTTTACAATTATGTGCCACTTTGTGTTGGTCTATCACATAAGATCCCAACCAAATGCATTTACGTTTTGGTTGTAACATGACAAAATGTGGAAAATGTCAAGGGGTATGAATACTTTTTCAAGGCACACTAACTTTCGCTGTAATATTGGGACTTTCAAAGTGCCAAGTTACAAGATAAAATCATCAAAAAAAATACAATTGTCCTTTTATTTCATATACACAAATTAAGATGTGCAATTTACAATATACACTGATAATTTACAACAACCTCTAGTTACAGGAAAAAGATTTACAGTGCCTTGCAAAAGTATTCACCCCCTTGGCATTTTTCGTGTTTTGTTGCCTCACAAATTGGAATTAACATGGATTGTTTCAGGATTTGCATCATTTAACTTACAGAACATGCCCACAACTTTTGAAGATTTTTTTTATTGTGAGGCAAACAACAAATGGACAAAACAGAAAAAGTCAATGTGCATAACTATTCACCCCCCTAAAGTCAATACTTTGTAGAGCCACCTTTTGCGGCTATCACAGCTCCAAGTCGCTTTGGATAAGTCTCTATGAGCTTGCCACATCTTACCACTGGGATTTTTGCCCATTCCTCCTTGCACAACTGCTCCAGCTCCTTCAAGTTGGATGGGTTGTGCTTGTGAACAGCAATCTTTAAGTCTGACCACAGATTTTCTATTGGATTGACATCTGGGCTTTGACTAGGCCATTCCAACACATTTACATGTTTCCCCTTAAACCACTCAAGTGTTGCTTTAGCTGTGTGCTGCTGGAAGGTGAACCTCCATCCTAGCCTCAAATCACACAGAGTGGTACAGGTTTTGCTCAAGAATATCCCTGTATTTAGCACCATTCATCTTATCCTCAACCCTGACCAGTTTCCCTGTCCCGACTGCTGAAAAACATCCCCACAGCATGATGCTGCCACCACCATATTTCACAGTGGGGATGGTGTTCTTTGGGTAATGTGATGTGTTGGGTTTGCGCCAGACATAGTGTTTTCTTTGGTGGCCAAAAAGTTCAATTTTAGTCTTATCAGACCAGAGCACCTTCCTCCATACATTTTGGGAGTCTCCCACATGCCTTTTCGCAAACTCAAAATGTGCCATTTTGTTTTTTGCCGAAAGTAATGGCTTTCTATTGGACACTCTGCCATGAAGCCCAACTCTATGGAGCATATGGCTTATTGTCGTCCAAAGTTCAGATACTCCAGTCTCTCCTGTGGAACTCTGATTAATGCCCTCCTTGCCCGGTCCGTGAGTTTTGGTGTGCGGCCGTCTCTTGGCAGGTTTGCTGTTGTGCCATGTTCTTTCCATTTGGTTATGATAGATTTGATGGTGCTCCTAGGAACCATCAAAGATTTGGATATTTTTATATAACCTAACCCTGACTTGTACTTCTCAACAACATTGTCCCTTACTTGTTTGGAGAGTTCCTTGGTCTTCATGGCAGTGTTTGGTTAGTGGTGCCTCTTGCTTAGGTGTTTCAGCCTCTGGGTCCTTTCAAAAAGGTGTGTAAATGTAATGACAGATCATGTGACACTTAGATTGCACACAGGTGGACGTCATTTCAATAATTGTGACTTCTGAAGGTAATTGGCTGCACCAGAGCTTTTATGGGCTTCATAACAAAGGGGGTGATTACATACGCACATGCCAATTATCATTTTTTTTTTATTTCTGAAAAATAGTTTTATGTATATATTTTTCTAATTTTACTTCACCAACTTAGACTATTGTGTTCTGATCCATCACATATAATTCAGTTAAAAAAATTGAACTAAGGCTGTAATGTAACAAAATGGGTAAAAAGCCAAGGTGGGTGAATACTTTTGCAAGGCACTCTATCTGCTTTTAAATAACCATTTCTATGTACAAGCATTCTCAGACCATACCCATGTACTTTAAATAGTAACCAGTGTTTTAATTTGGATGTTAAATTTTGATTTAGTTTTAGTCATGGGAGATTGATTTACTAAAGGCAAAAATACTGTGCTCTGCAAGTGCACTTGCTCTAGATCTGAGAGGAAGCTCTGAACTGAGAGAAATCAGAGTTTTCTATCATTAAATCATGTACAATCAAAACTGCTGTTTTTTTACTGTTTTTGCATATGATTACGTATTCTTTGCAAAGTGAAGCTTTACCTAATTTACTAAGCTCTAGAGCAAGTGCACTTACAGTGCACAGTATATTTGCCTTTAGTAAATCAGCTCCATAGTCTTTTGACTAAAATGCCATTTTAATTTTAGTTTAATTTTAGTCATCTGATTTGTTTTAATCTTATTTTAGTTGTCTAAAATTTAGTTAAATTGTAATGCAGTATTTAAGCATTTCTCTAGAATTTCCAAACTCCTTATATACACCTGCAGTAAAATCTGGTAACATGTTATTATTTATGGCATTAAGGTTTGAACACTACAGACACAGATTAAGCCATTGTGATATACAACCAGTGTTAATTTTTACGTCAAACTTTGATTTTGTTTTAGTAATTTAGTCTTTTGACTAAAATGCCATCTTGGTTTTTAGTCATATTTTAGTCATCTGAATTGTTCTAGTTTTAGTCGACTAAAATAGTCTTAATTTCTTCAACATAAATATTTTTGTCAACGAAATTAACACTGATAGTAACTCCACTTTTGCTGGGAGGTCAATGTACATTACAGGGATTGTAACAAACTTTGTTGCAGAGTTCTACCTTTTTTTTTTTTTTTTTTTTTTTTTTTTTTTTTTTTGCTTTGCTTTGCTTTGCTTTTGCTATTGAAGATTTGCAGAATGCAGTCCACAAACTGTCACCATAAAATGTAACTGAACTTGAGCAGTTCTGGAAAGAGTGGGCAAATAGCGCAAAGTTAGTAGAGACATATCCCAATAGACTGAAGGCTGTAATTAAAGCAAAATGTGGTCCAACAGAATACTAACACAAGGGCGTGATCCTGTTTCCAACTCACTGATTCTGTTTTATTTTTTTTAAATTTTGTCTGACATGTTTGTCTTATATCTTTCACTTGGATGTTATAAATTGCACTAGTAAATACAGCTGGATTAAACAAAAATTGTCTGTCCTAATATTAGGCTGCAAAGCAACAAAATGTGATTATATTAAGGGGGTGATTCTTTTCTATACCCACTGTATATAGAGGGCTATGAATGTGGCCCAACACAAAATTCTAAACCTTCTTAAAAGTGTTGATTTTTTTATTTTTTTCATACGTTTACACTTCGTGAGCACATGCGGCTTAAGAAATATTTGACAGTGCCTTTTTACTGGACATTTATAAGTTTTATCTTCTCAAAGAAAAATATTGCACTCTTCACAATCACTTCTTATTCATATCATCAGTTTTCAGCAGCACCTAATATATGTGAACAACTATTTTTTTCAGGGATGAAGCACATGAAGGGCAAAATTAGAACCAAAATATCTGAGCACCTTGAGAATTGCTACTTCATCCATCCAACCAGATATTGATGCGTTAGTGCGTCTAAAATGGTGTCAACTATCGCACTAGATTTATGTTGCCCTCTTATAATAAAAAATATTATAAAAAAAAAAAAGTTTTATTACATTATCTATATTAGTAATCGTTATCTTGTAATCTGCCTGACTTTTTCTGGTCACCATCTATCCTTATTTTTAGTGTATTTTATGTGTGGCCCATGACAATTCCTCTTCTTCCAGTGTGGCCCAGGAAGGTCAAAAGGTTGGACACCCCTGTTGTCAACTATTAGTGTATACTGTAAATTGCACATTTTAACCTGTATATCAAAGTTCAACTGCAATTTTTTTAATATATGGCTTTATTTATTAATTTGGCGCCTTGAAAGTCCCAATACTACGGTAAAAGGGATCCGTTTTTTTTTTCAGTTTGAAAACTTAGGAATGTGGTTCCCTGGTCACCCATCATACCAAAACAAAATGAATTATTGTATGCTAACTTTGAAATTAAATTTAAGATGAGTGAAAAAAGCTTCCCTCTACACTTTTTCCAATCTGTTAATTTTTTTTTTTTTTTAGGTGGTCTTTGTTTTTCTTCTAATTTGAACCTAATGATCAAGCCAGTTCAAGCCTGTGGCCCACCTTCCTGTAATAAAGTGTCAACACCTCGAATGGCCCCTTAGGCAAGAGCAGCATTTTCACCTAGCAATGCCCACTTTCAGAATTTGCTGGTTTGCTGATGAAGGTAAATTGAATCTGCTTTCTGAATTTAGTGCACTTGAAGTGGATAGGGCTGGCATTTGGGGATTTCTTGATGTGTCTGTGCACTAGGAAGGGGCGTAAAACTTGCCCAAGAGAACCAATCGGCTTCTTATTTCTCAGGAATATAGGATGTTATGGAATAGCAATAATATGCAGAATTGATCATGTGCATGTCTTTATTTATGGGTAGAGGTGCATCTATGCATATATGTAGGTTGTAGCTAGTTCTTACTACGTTGGTTTTAGTTAATCACAAAAAATACTGCAGGAAATCAAAGTGTATATTAATCCTTAATGGATACAGCAGATCATGAAAACAACAAAGAACAACATCATAACCCCAGAAACATCACAAACTAGACTAGAGCACGCTGGGAGCTACTGATACTCCTGATTGCACAGTCAGAAGTCCAGTGTCACTTTGAAATTAAATATAATTATAGCTTCAAACATCACTGCCATCCCAGTGTGTGCAATGGCTGAACATGCTCATTCCATGTCAAAACAAGATTTTCATGAATGCCATGGTTTTTAAAATAACAGAGATGCATATACCAGCTTTGAAGGATAAGTTTCACAAAAAAATAAAAAGGTAAACTTACTCCAAATATCCTTGCCACCCCTCCGGGCCCCATTGCACATAGCGACCATGATGCCCCGTTCTACCTGTGTCGTCTGTACACCTCCCTAGAGTGAGTATCCATCATAACTCGCAATGACAAGCGCATATTGGTCACATGACCATACTGGCCAATGAGAAGCACATCTGGGGCTTCTCTGACCAGTAATCTGTCCCAGGAGAAAGAAGTGGGGGTCAACAGGAAGTGAGAGGAAATCTATGCAAATTAAGGGAATCCATTGCCCTCCCCCCCTCCCCAGGCCCTCAGAACTACTGTCCCCACTCAAAAATTTCAGGGCGGGTCTCAAACAGCAAGGGGTGTGGCCTTGCCAGGAAGGGGTGGGTCATATTTAAATTAGGAGGTGCACGAGTTTAGTCAGGCCTAGGGCAGCACAAAACCTAAATACACCACTGCGGTGTACGTACCATTACACCGGATGCACTGGGCATCACAGCTGCTATGTGCGGGGATCAGGATATTTGGAGTTAGCTTACTTTTTTTTATTTTTGTGAAAAGGTAAACTTAACCTGTTAGCTAGCTGCAAGGACACTTTTTGCAATAAATCTTACAGCATCCTAACTCAGAACGTGAACCTGATTATACTGTATGTAAGGGCAAAATTTAAAAAACAAAAAAACAAAAAACAGTATCTTTCCAATACATGCATCTTTCCTTTTTGTTTTTTGTTTTTTTTTTCATTAAAATAAATGTAAGTACAGGAAAATACCCATTGGTCTGCCAGAAATTCCGTGTGTTCCTAACTTGTTAAGCAGGATTGTCTATAGCTCCCAACTGTTCCATCTTTTGGAACCAAATTCCTCTCGCCCTCTTTGCTCCTTAGTTGTTACTTAGTTGTTCCTTATTTATGTATCTACAGTGGGTATAGAAAATTATCACCCCCCTTTTAAAATAATCACATTTTGTTGCTTTTGCGGCCTGAAATGAAGACGGGCACAGTTTTTGTTTTATCCAGCTGGGATAACTTGGATAGAGCATAGGGAGCTGTGGGATACTCCATGAAAACTGAACGATGATCATAGGACACCCTCCATTTTGTAACTACTTCTTGGAACAGTCCCTGTAGCAAAGGCCTAGAGAAATGGACTGCACTGAGACACCAACAGAAATGTCCCAGGCCAGGCAATCACTAGTACTGATGCATGAGGAATAGCAGCAGCAACAGTCACCAGGATCCTACACTCAGGTCTGTACTCACAATGTCCCTGGATACTTGAATCCCTCCTTCCAATTTTAGAGAGAAATTTCCTCAGTGAACTCTTCAGGCCAGATCCTCAGTGAAATCCCTTGACTAGCTCCAGAGCCTTTCAGCAAACAGCCCCCCAGCTTAAAGTGATTGTAAAGTCTCTCATTTTTTTCCCAATCAAGATAACAAATATGTTATACTTACCTGCTCTGATGCAGTGGATTTGCACAGAGCAGCCCGGATCCTCCTCTTCTCGGGGTCCCACTAATGTGATCCTGGCTCCTCCCTCCTGTTTAGTGCCCCCACAGCAAACGGCTTGCTATGGGGGCACCCAAGCCATGTCACAGCTCCCCGGCCCCGCCCCCTCTCCCCCTGATTGACATGCTGACTTTGACAGCAGCAGCCAATGGTGCCGCTGCTGTTTCTCAGCCAATCAGGAGGGAGAATCTTGGACATCTGAAATACTGGTGGACAGAGAGGGACCTCAGGTAAGTATTAGGGGGGCTGCTGCACACAGAAGGTTTTTTATCTTAATGCACGAAGATCAAAAACCTTCTGTGGTTTACAACCACTTTTTATGCATAGCTAGGACCTTAATGAGCGCAGGCAGAAGCTGGACTGCCTAGAAGGGCAGCAGCCCTGCAGGCTGGTAACTTCACCTCCTGGACTATTTATGCACTCCCCAGCCATTTACTGGACACCCTCCCCCAGGGATTGGCTGAGGCCACGTACATATTCAGGCTGCTTACTTGCTCCCTCCCAACCCAGTATATTCTGGAATACTCCAAAAAACCAGGGGAGCAATCAAACTTGCAGCCTGCAAAGCCCAGAACAGCCCAAAACAATCACAAACTGCTCCACTGATTACAGGGAAGCCAAAAAAAACACCTAAATTTACCTAGCCAATCCAGTAACTTGCCTAGAAGGATTCTACAGTAGGATTCATGCAATACCAGAGTTCAATAAAGTGACTAGCATGCAGGGGCTTCGGGAGGGGGTGACTGAAGCCCCGAATGTGGCCCCGAGTCTCGGCCATTTAATTTAACATCATTAGCCCCGAGTCCCCCATGAAAGTGCAGCGCCGCACTGCGCATGAGCGAGGATGAGCGAGCGCCCGGTCACCTGGACGGAGTGTGCGTCCCTCGTCACGTCACACATGGTCCCGCCCGCCGCCCGTGATCCTAGGATTGACGGTCCATCCTAGGCGTTGCGCTGTCATGATGGACAGATCAGTGTGACATAGCAGGTCCCGCCTTCTGGAGCCTGCAACGCCTATGATGGACGTCCCACTGGTCCAATGGTGGGACCGCAGGACATGTGACGTCCATCATAGGCGCTGCAGGCTCCAGAAGGCGGGAATTAAAATGCGGCCGCTGCGCCACATCTCCGCTCGGCTCTCCTCTCCTCATTGGCTCCTCCTCTGATGACTTACTGACTGCCTGCCCGCTGCGTCTCCACACACCACAGCTGAGCTGAGGTAGGTCAGATAGCATATGTAAATGTCAGTGTAGGTAGGTCACTATTGTCAGTGTAGGTAGGTCATTACTGTCAGTGTAGGTAGGTCAGTATATGTAGGTCAGGTAGGTTACGGCCCAGCCAAAGAAAAAGCCCACGTCACATACACCACACCTAAACCCCCCCCCCCGGGCTTGGCTTGGACTTAGGGCTGAAGCCCCTGGTCTTTTTGCCACCTGGCAACGCCCCTGCTAGCATGTATGCTCAGTATGTAATTCATCCTTTGTGCTTAACAATGTACACACTACAAAGTGGTAGTTTTAGTAGGTGTGGATTATTGAAAATTGCCATTGTTTTAGCTGAGATTTTCCTTTGAAATCTCTTCATTTACTGTACTTAGTACACTTATGCCGCGTACACACGGTCGGACTTTTCGTCTACAAAAGTCCAACGGACGCTGACGGACTAAAGCTGGCTGGTAATCCGATCGTGTGTGGGCTTCTCCGGACTTTCAAAGTACTTTTTTAGCCTCAAATCCGACGGACTTTAGATTTGAAACATGCTTCAAATCTTTACGTCGTAACTACGACGGACCCCGAAGTCCGCTCGTCTGTATGCTAGTCCGACGGACAAAAAAACGACGCATGCTCATAAGCAAAAACTAAACGGAAGCACTCGGTCTAGTAAAACTAGTGTTCGTATTGTAGGTAGCACATTCATCACGCTGCAAAATCTGTGATCGTTGAATGCAGCGCATTTTATTTCTTCTTTACGAATGCTCTAAAGAACGAAGGTGTTTTGCTGTTCATAATCAGAGTTCTCCCAAACTGATTTCTGGATTCTTTTTCTCTTTTGATCTCATGAATGATATAGTATGCTTTTTAAAAACAATGTTTCCATACTAATAATACTTTTTACCTTTTTTTTTTTTTTTTTTTTTTTAAGGTTTGTAAAGTTACCACAAAGAACCCATTATTCTATTTTTTTTTTCTAGTGATTATTTTTTAGTTTTTAGATAAAGTTAACCCAAAGCACCGTTTTTGGTTATGTAGATTTTTTTATTTTCAAGACTTACCACTTGAACATTATTAACATTAGTAATGTATTTTTGGTGTGTTTTTTTCTAACTCAATGAGATTGTTGTCCCTTGTTAATTTAACATTGTGTGTAAAATCAATGATTTAAAAGAAAACACATAAAGTCTTTTGCTAAACTCAAAAAAGATCCATTTATTCATGGTCAAAATAAAATAAAGAGGAAGTCAACGCTGGCAAAAGTCGGTGTACAAGAAAATTGGGATCTTGCGGAGTCCATATAAGAGGGAGCACAATCTGGTCCAAGAATCCCAGAGATCTACAGCACCAGCAGATGATCTAGATGTCCCCAGACTGTGGTCCTACAACAGCCTGCATCTTCTGTCAGACCAGACTGAACCCAGGTCATCACTTTCTTCTCTTCCCTGCAGCCTTTCCTCCACGCTGCCCTGCAGCCTTCCCTGTAGCCTTCTTTTGAGGCTGTGGCTCTGGTGTTTCAGTTGTGGCAGGAGGAGGAGGAGGAGGGGGGGCTGCCTCATGCAGGTATCCTGCCTGCTGATATAGGGGGTCAGCAAAGCCAACAAACGGTCAAAAACGGGGTCCGTCACCCGGAGAAAGTTCCTGAAATCCTCAGGATTATTCTCACGGATCTCACGGAGCAAAGGCATGTGACAGAACTGGTCACGCTGAAGCAACCAATTCTTGGTCCATGAACTCCTCCTCGCCCTGTTCATGGACTGGTCTTGGGCTGAAGAATAAACTACAGCACCAAACACATACAATGCACGAGCTCTACGACGAGTACGTACAGGTAACATGGTTTCAAAACGGTCGGCTGGTCAGAACGCACTTAACAGAACGCACTGAAGAACAGCAAGGCCTGTGAAGAACGACCTGAAAATCAGGAACGAGCGGCCAATAAAACAAAGATTTCTCAATGCCAACTGACCAAACGCACTGAAAAGCAGATACAAACCTCACAAGCACAGACTGAACAACAGTTAAAACGAACTGAAAAATACGAGTCTCACAAGCGCGAATCGTCTCTCACCAAACTTCTACTAACACGAGATAAACACGAGATTAGCAGAAGGAGCCCAAAGGGTGTCGTACGGGCTATTGAACTTCCGTTTTATAGTCTCGTCGGACTTGGTGTACGTCACCGCGTACTAGGCTGTCGTACTTTTGTGTGGTCGTGTGTAGGCAAGTCCGTTCGTAAGAAAGTCTGCCGCAAGTCCGCCGAAGGTACGCCGGAAGTATGTCGGACAGGCTGTCGGACTTTTGTAGGTGAAAAGTCCGACCGTGTGTACGCGGCATTACATCCACTGCTGCATCAAGATACATACTAATAGTTTGCTGTGAGCTCCAGAACCTCCATGTTATACCACCACTGGTCTAAATGACCACAATTAGGTCACGTTTCTGGCAATGAGAAAAACATTTAATTCACTGGTAATTCTTCCACCGAACAATAATAGGTTTGTTAACCTGTGATATGTCAGGATACTTTTAAAACAGCAGGGTTTATAACCATAACCTACCAGATTAATAGGAGAAAATTGTTTAATTTAAAACGTCTGTGGCTGACAGGTCAAGTGTGTCTGAAGCCAGGCATGAATAAATGAAAAAGTTCAAGAAAGGGCATTTTCCGCGTGGTTTTAAAAGATTAATATGAGTTTAGTGGTGTACATTCTGTTTTATCCACAAAATGATGTCAGCAGCCAACAATTAGTACTTTCCGTAGGAGTTTGAATGAAAAAACTGGACACATCTAAAGACACCCTGTTACCAGACCATTCACTTCAACAAAAAAGCTTCCCATAAGATTATGGGGTGTATTTATAAATGTATACATTTGCAGAGCTAGTCATCCTATGACACTGCATGTAGACACGTCTGGGCAAAGAGGGGGAAGATTGAAGGTTATTAGGATATTTTCTCTCAAAGTTCAATGCTTTACATTCATACAGAAGAGAGTGAACCCGGGAAAATCCCACATTATGGGCTTTACTAGATGGAGCCGATGGTCATAGGAAATAAATCTTTGTTGATCAGCAGCATTTTCTGGGTAAAAACTGAAGCAAGCAGAAGATATTTAGCAAATCAGGGCAGCATACAAACGTCCTGCAGATAGTGGTGTGTGTTTTTTTTTGTTTTTTTTCTAACCACTTAGCCACCTTACTGAAAAAAAAATAAATAAAAAAAATAGTGCTTTGTCTAAAAGGCTCAGCCCAACCCAAAATTGGCATTTCAATTTTTGGTAGGTGCTGAAGACTTAAAGCAGTAATAAACCCAAAAGCAAACATTTATTATATTGCAGATTACTGATTCTTAGATGTGATGGCTGCATTGGTTTTCTTATTTAGGCTTTTTTAATTTTTTTTTTTTTAACATCTGCTGATCCAGCCAGCAAATCTATTGTTTTTTCAAAAGCACAAGCCTCTCCAGCAGAATGTATCAGTTTACATGGATGATACAGCTATTTAACACTGGCAGGGGTGATTTAAAATGATCAGCTTTTATTCATGCAAAACCAAAAAGGAAATAAAACTGTCCGCTGTTACTGATTATAAAGTGTGAGTTGGAGTTTGGCTTTGTTAGTGTATCTAATTCTGCTAATACATTTTAATAAATGTAACACTACAACCCCCCCCCCCCCCCCCCAAATGACAATGGTGCTGCCTGCTGTGCCTTCTGTTCTAATTAATCCAGAGTTGTGCCTCTTTAATAGAGGAGGTGTATAACTGGCCAGATCATCAGGTAAAAACAGGAAGGTAAAAAAAGCATTGTTAAGCTTCAATACAATACATTTTTGGTTTTGGTTTTAATACTGCTTTAGGTCCTCAATCTGCATGTAGGTGTGCACACTTGTTGTGGCCATTGTGGGGGGGGGGCACATTTTCAATTTAGGATTATTTATTTTTTATTATTATGGCAAATGCAAGGGTGGAACCGGGGATCCAAAACTCCCAATTGGACAAAACGCTCATGCCGTGCTTATGAGGATAATTTTTCTTGCAGGGTATTTATGAATAATTTTTAAATGATAAAAAATCAAAAAAAGTAATTGAAACAGCCGCTAATGGCAGCGTTGTACTTTTTAAATGACACAGAATTGATAAAACTGCCCTGTAGAATCAATAACCAAGTAAATATGACAATTGAGCAGAACGTCTGTATTTCTTGAATTCACTGTTACTGTTTCCTATACTGCAGGTAAGTAAGTGATTAATAACGTGAAATAAAATTAGACATTTGATATGTCAATAGGATGGAAACTATAAAATTTATAATGAAAAATTGAAGCTTTAGAGAAAAATCTACAAGGTGGTTATCGACTGGAGAGAAATAGTTATCCAACTGTATATAATAATCAATATTTAAGATAACACAATTGAATATAAGGTAAAAATCAATACGACGTGCCGTAATTACCCTTTCCAAAAAGGCTACTGGTTTGAAATGATGGTTAGCAGAGTTTTAAAATGGCTACTGTGGTTTCCAAGACGGCTTCTGCCTAGAGAGGGATTACGTCTTTCGTCCTCAGAGTTTCAAAGTATAAGGTATCAATGAATCTTAATGTATGTGGAGATATGAGTTGATGAATGGAGTGTGTGTGTGTGTGTGTGTGTGTGTGTGTCTGTGTGTGTGTGTCTGAGTCTCCTTCCATGGCATCTATCTTGATCCCATGTACCATTTTGGACAATAGACTCATACAAATTATAATAAGCCTAGCCCAGAAGGTGTAACCTCTTCATTGGTTGAAAGATCTATTGATTACCTTTTTTGTAGCTTTAGGTAATACCACTTCCAACCACTAAGCGTGTCCAAAGGCAGCAATATGTGTTCTGAAATATCTTCTAAGTAATATGTTCAATCTTCATAATATGTATATCTTCTTGTATAGTGGGGTTGAGATGGATATATATCTATCCATCTCGGTACAATCTTAAGGCCTCTGTAGTGTATACAGCGCAGTGGTCAGCCTCTGTAGTGTATACTGTGCAGCAGGCAGGCCTCTGTAGCATATAGCGTGCAGTGTTTAGGCCACTGTAATATATTTTGTGCCATGGTCAGGCTTCTGAAATGTATGTGAAGGGTTAGTGTGTGGGTGTGGTGCAGTCCTAATTCATAGAAATACTTGGTAAATCGTGTGTAGCCAAATCCCATATGTAAAGTCGCATATAAAGTATAAACCAAAATTGCAAATAAAAAATTCAACGAAAATAAAACCAAACATAAAACAGTAAAGTGACCCCCTTTGGAGTGTGTAGGTGTAACGTTGTCCTAGTTTCAAAAATACTTTGTAAATCGTGTGTAGCCAAATCCCACATGTAAAATCGCATGTAAATTATAAACAAAATATAAACAAAATCGCATATAGCAAATTTAACGGCTAGGTTGGCCCCCTTTGAATTGGGGGAGGGGGAAGGGGAACAGGGGATGAAATCAAAAAATGACTTTAGCCAAAGCTATTCCATCCGCATAAAAACCCCATATAGTGATTGACAAACATAACATTGCTGAATAATTACATAGGTTAAGTCGTGACTAGTGCTCAGTGCAATTTAAGTGAAAAACTTGACATCTTTGTAAAACAAGGCAGGTATTTGTATTAATCTTGGTGACCAGGTGCTCGTGTCTTGTGATCATGCGGACACTCACCAGCTTCTTTAACCCCTGCGGGGGTAATGCGCAGTCACAGTGTATGCCACTGTGCGGCAATCCACAGGCTGTTTCTGTGTCACGGTGACATTTCAGGCATAAGAGAAGAAAGAGGAGATTCCATAGCGTAAAACAATAAAACACTCTTTATTGAACGCAGATGACAGAATGGTACTCACATTTAAGCAGTTTATAATAGGCAACCAAATGTCATCAAAACAGGAGAGCGTCAGATTTAAGTTGGTGATCCTCTGGGAGATGATGCAAAAGCGTCAGAATAGGCCACACCCTACGCGTTTCGTCATAGGGACGTCAACTGGAGCGTGCCCCCTTTGCGTCACCTCCCCTCCTTTTATACTGTGCGATGTGCTGCATGCCTGCACACCGGAAACCTCCGGCGGCCATTTTCTCTTAGGTTTTTGCGCGGCCATCTTGCATGTGGCTATTGCAGACCGGAGCCATGTGTATAAACATTTAGTGGAATATCCCTAGTGTTGTAAAAACAGGAAATGACCCTAGTGTTGTAAAAACAGGAAATAAACCAAAGGGAAATCCGTGGCCATTTTGTGAGAGATTTTGCAGACCGAAGCCCAATAGAGCAATTGGTAGGTATATGCTATTTTGCAGGCCGAAGTCCGCGGCCATAAAGTATCAGTAGTCATGCCTCCATTGTGTATACAGTGCAGCAGTCAGGGCTCTGTAAGGCCCCTTTCACACTGGGACGGTTTGCAGGCGTTACTGCGCTGAAAATACCGCCTGCAAACCGCCCCAAAAAAGCCTCCGCTGTTTGTTCAGTGTGAAAGCCCGAGGGCTTTCACACTGAAGCGGTGCGCTGGCAGGAGAAAAAAAAATCTCCTGTCAGCCGCATCTTTGGAGTGGTGAAGGAGTGGTGTATTCACCGCTCCTAAACCATTCCTGCCCATTGAAATCAATGGGACAGCGCGGCTATAGCACGATTGGTTTTAACCCTTTTTCGGCCGCCAGCGGGGGGTTAAAACCGCACCGCTAGCGGCCGAATACCGCGGTAAAACAGCGCTAAAAATAGCGCTGTTTTACCGCTGACGCCCCCTACCGCCCCAGTGTGAAAGGGGCCTAATGCATAGTGTAGCACTCAGGGCAGGGGCGCATCTACCACAAGGCAAACAAGGCTTTGCCTTGGGCAGCATTTTTCAAGGAAGCATTGCTGCCCCAGGCGACTGTGCTATAGCCGAATGATGTCCTTCAGACACAGCTAATCGTAGATCGGGGCAAAGTGTAAATCACAGCGACCCTTTACCACATGATCATGATTTAAACACCCTCGCCAGATATTGGCATTCCTTTCCTTACGCTGTGACAAGGAGAGGAGAGGAGAACCGGTAACCAATTAGGTTTTTAAATGGCAAATTAGAAGAGCCGCTATGGCTAATGGAAATAATGAGTCTCTGAATAGACCACACGTTGAATCCACTTGTATGCCTGTGATTCCTTCACATCATGCTGGCAATTCTCGAGAACCGGTAAATAGACAGTGTGACAGGGGACATCTACACTGATAATCAAGAGACTGATCAGCAGTGTCCTGATTAGTACAGCCCCATCAGTGCTGCCTATCAGTGCCGCATAGTGGTACCTCCTCATCGTTGCCCACCAGTGCCCCCTCATCCTCTTCTGCTGACCCCATCCTATGTCTCGCTGACCCCATCCTCTGCCCCACTGACCACATATGTTGACGAATCCTGTCTTAGGGTCTGATGAGGAAGCCTATGTAGCACCCTGTAGCTTAGGCAGGGAGCTCCTCACAAATTTACTTGTCAGGACTCGGAGTAGTTATGGTTGAATGATAGAGAGCCATTGATTTCTCCCTAAGTTTGGCCTTGTTGCACTTTTCTCTTCTTCTTCTACTCTTCTCCACTAGGTGGCCGGGTACTTGGTGGTACTAGATATGAGAGGGCAACCCAAGTTCAGGTTATGGGTATATGGGGTATCTCAGCCAATGGGCAGGGTTTTTTTTTAATCCCTTGGCCTGCTGGGAGTACCTATATATTTGGGTGGAGTCAGGTGATCTGTGCTCTGTGCCACCCGGATGGCTGTCTGGGTGGATGTGTGTCATACGCCCTGGGCTGCTAGGCCAGAGATTGGGCCTATCCCAGGGGCATTTGGCTGCCAGGCTGTGTAAGGGCCTACCCAGAAGTAAGAGAGCAGCGCAGGGTTGGGACTACGGCTTGCAGTCCAACCAAAAGTGATGGTTCTGTCGGGCAGAGAACCTGTCGTGGTCAGAGGTAGAAGAGAAGCTGTCACCACTAAGGGACCGATCACCTTTACTGGGGACCACAGTGAGTAACTGAAGCAAGTACCGGAGCAGCATTCTCACCGAACGGGCACGGTGGAGAATCGGGAAACTTCAGACGGTGATCAAGTCCCGGACCCAACCAGCAGAGGTGACGCTTGCAGAGCAGCCTTGTGTGTCAAGCTAGGGACTGAGCCAGACAGCAGGGGTGAAGCTTGAGAAGTATCTGGAGTGCCAAGCTAGGGACCCAGCAGGAAAGCGTGGGTGATGCTTGAGGGAGATACCACCACAAAGATTGGAGGAGCTCTAGGGATTCAGAGTCAGTGAATCAGAAGGTCTAGTGAAAGACTGAGAGCTCAGTGTTGAAGAACTACAAGAGGCAGTTGTAGTGAAGCTGAAGGAACTGCTACGTTTTGAGTTAGGAGCTGTTAAAGACTGTTGCCATAGGAGACAGCATTCCTGCATGTGCAGATGTGGCACCTTGCTGGGGCTTTTCCCTGCTCGGCTGTCCTCTTATTGAAGTCTCTGAGTCTGCCAATTGAATCTAAAACTACTTAAGGGTGCCCTGGCCCTAACCCTCTATCCCCCAAAAATTTAGAAAGGACTGTTAAGAGAAATAGTCGGGTCCATAAATATTGGGACATTGACACAATTCTAATCTTTTTGGCTCTATACACCACCACAATGTATTTGTAATGAAACAAACAAGATGTGCTTTAACTGCAGACTTTCAGCTTTAATTTTGAGGGTATTTACATCCAAATCAGGTGAACGGTGTAGAGCATTCACTGTATGGTCTAAAACAATCTGCAAGGATGTGGAATGAGAAAGTGAACAAAGCACTTACCAGAGAGGGGATTCTCAAGAAGTAAAGCAGACCCCTGTCTCTACTCCAAGAATCAAGACAGATGGATATACATCCTTATCTATGTTGATGACATTATAACCTGTTTTGAACAAGGGGATTATAATCAGATAGTTCACAAGCTGAAAGAAAATTTTGAAATCCAAGAACTTGGGAAAGTTAGCTACTATCTGGGAATCCAAATACATACAGAAGAGGATGGAAGTTACATTTTAAACTAATCTCAGAAAATCTCAGAAATCTTGGAACAATTCCATATGCAAGATGCAAAGGAAATGAAAACTCCTATGGAACCAGGCTATCAAAAGACAAATGAAGCAGAAAATTTTCTACCCATTCAATGACATGTATCGCACAGCATTCACTAAGCTGCTATGTTGCCACTGTGACAAGACCAGACCTAGCCGCAGCAATCTCAACTCCCTGTCAGCGTGACTGGAAAGCAGTAAAAAGAGTGATGCAATACCTCAAAGGAACAATTCAGATGAAGTTACGGCTACCAGCAACATCAAATCTAACACTGGTTGGATATGTGGATGCTGATTGGGCCGGGGACTGCACATATCGCAAATCCACAAGTGGATGAATCTTGTAGTATGGGGAAGGAACCATAACTTGGTCTAGTAGAGTGATGGTTGTCTGCTTTCGATCTTTAACTGAAGCAGAGTACATTGCAGTAGCACACACATCTCAAGAATCAATATGGATTCATCAACTTTTTGTGGACATTGGGATAAATGTCAAAAACAATTCCCATTTTTTTTTTTTTTTTTTTTTTTTTTTTTTTTTTTTAGACGACCAGGGATGTATAAAGCTTACGCAATCGGGGTCAATCCTAGAACCAAACACATTGATGTCAAGTATCACTTACTGAAACACAATCAAGAGCAAGGTATTATTGACATTCAATACTGCCCATCAGAGGAGAATGACTGCTAATGCACTCGCCAAACCTTTTATTGAAGGAACGTCCTAATTATATCCAGAAGAAACTGAATATTATTTGACAAAGCACATGCTGTTGAGAAGGGGTGTTGGAAGTACAACAGCATAGTTAGTCAGGTTGAAAAAAGACACAAGTCCATCAAGTTCAACCAAAAAATAAATAAAAAAATACAATCCCATATACACAAACCTACACCCACAGTTGATCCAGAGGAAGGCAAAAAACCCCAGCAAAGCATGCTCCAATTTGCTACAGCAGGGGAAAAAATTCCTTCCTAATAACCCGAGAAGAAATCGAATTTTCCCTGGATCAACTTTACCTATAAATATTAGTACCCAGTTATATTGTGTACATTTTAGGAAAGAATCCAGGCCTTTTTTAAAGCAATCGACTGAGCTTGCCAGAACCACATCTGGAGTCAGTCTATTCCACATTTTCACAGCTCTTACTGTGAAGAAACCTTTCCGTATTTGGAGATGAAATCTTTTTTTTTTTTTTTCTATTAATTATTTTTAATAAATTATTATACAGATATAAAACCTTACATGTCATTCCATATATATATATAATATATTACACAAATCATTCAAAAACACAAGAATGGATCTCTCCTAGAATATATCATCCTCAAAATTTTCAAAGTTCTTAGAAAAAGTAAAAGTATAAAAAAAGGGCCCATATTCCATTAACTTACTCAGTTTCCACCCCCTGTATAACCCCCCCCCCCCCATTTCCTATTACATAATGTAAAAAAAAAAAAAGGGAGGGGGAATTTTTCCACTGTTTTGTACAGTATGTCGTCACCCTTATTCCTTTCAAAATTATTGAATACCCCTACCAAATTTTCTATTTGTGTAAAGTGAATCTTTATCTTTCCCTTTTATTTAAGAGGGGGCGATAGTCTCAACCCTCTAACCCCATTTCCCCTAATTCTTTCCCCAAATTTATCAAATATCCCTACCAAATTTTCTATTCCCAATCTCCCTTACTAAACCGTGAATTACAGTGTATATCAAAAATGTGATTTTATAGTTTAATTTTAAGAGGGTGGACCCAGGGTAGGATAACCACATATATCCTCCCCCTAAATTCCATCCAAAGAAAAAAAAAAAGGGGGGGGGATAGGGGAGGAGGGGGAAACAGAGGGGGACCCTCACTACCCAAGTAACTCAAGTAAATCAAGGATTGTTTGAATTCCAACCAACTCTTCCAGGTCCTATAGAATCTTACTTCAGAGTAATTTTGTAAGTACGGTATATTCTTCCATTAGCCTAGTTTTACCTACTTCCCTAAACCAATCCTTTATCGTCTGTATTTTCTTTGATTTCCATTGCTTCAGGATTAAAGCCTTCACTGCATTTAACATAAATTGGGTAATTACTCCTCTATAGTTTTTCCTTGAGTCACCCAACGCATGGAACAAACATTGCTAAGGGTCTTGCCCAATTTCAGCTCTGCTGATCTTCTTAATTAGTGTAATACTGCCTCCCAACATGGCTGGATCAAAGGGCTGGAGTTGTCTGTATCTCCAAACATCCCATGGTGTTGTGCCATATCTTTCTCGCAATTCCAGTAATGAACAAAGAACATTTCCTTTCAGAACATCTTTTAGTCTCAGACAGTCCGAGAGGGTCCATTTTAAGTACAGCTTGTTCTCTTTCCTTGGCGGGAAGTAGTTCGTATTTGAGAGAGGCATCAAAGGACTGTTATGTTGCCATGATATACTTTTAAGCAGCTTATCCCATAATCTTAAAGTTTCTATTGTAATTGGGGCCATTTCTCTAGAGAGACCTCTATATTACCTTGGGATCCAGATAATCTGGCCCAAAACGAATTTGCTTATATTTTCTCCAGTGACGCACATTTTTTATCGGAGGTGCTATAAACCCAGTATACTCTCCGCAGTACTGCTGCCTCATTCTCATGCCTTTTCTTTTTGGTCTACTCATTATTTTATAGGCAATACGTTTGCCTCTATTTTTCCATATACATTTCTGCAGTAAGAGTCTAAGGGTTTTAAAGTATGCCCCCGGGATGTTAATCAGGAGGCTTTGAAAGTTGTACAGGGAGAATCATCAATTTAATGACACTTATCCTGCCAATCCAGGGTAACCTTTCAGATCTTGTTTACTGTATTCAATAAAGGTAGGTAACTGTATTACAAATCTGTTGTTCATACTAACAGAAATACCCCCAGATACTTTAATCCTTTTTGCTTCCACATAAGGAGAGTCTTAAGGTCCCTACTTTCTATCAAGGAAATCAAAATATATAATATCTCTGTTTTCTCCATATTAATTTTGAAATTTGAAATAGCCCCATGAGTTACTCAATTCTACCAACATTTTTGGGAGCGTTTGTGTGGGATATCCGCAAAAGCAGATACCTTTTTATGTTCTTGTCCAACCACCTCTATTCCTTCAATTTCATGATTTGCTCTTATAGTTGCTAGAAGAGGTTCTAAAGAAAGTAGGAAAAGTAGGGGGGACATTGGGCAACCCTGGCGTGTGCCATTATAGAGCAAAGCATAGTGTTTTCTGCTTGGTTTGTATTTGCTCCTTTTCTCCCCATTATTCACGACTAATGATTGACCACGTCACCCAGGCACTATCTTCCAAGTAATGCAATTATCAAGTCGTGCAGGTAGCTGTGCAAAAAATTGCACAAGTGCATGTGAATACCTATACAATCATTTAGATTTCCATTCAGGTAATAATGCAGGTAATAGTGCAGGTAGTTGTGCTGATAGTTTTACAAACAGATATATTTGCAGATAGTTTTGCAAATATTTATTATGCAGCTAATTATACCAATATTGTGCAGGTTAATCCGAGTTTTTGCAGCTACTCATGCGAATGGATATGCAGGTAATTATGCTAAGGTTCTGCAGATAAATATGCCAAAATTTCATACAGCAGGCATGCAGACACTCTATACAAATATTTATGCAGATTGTTGTACCAATAGGTAAACTAGTAGTTAAGCAGGCCGGCGTTTTATGCAATTAATACACAGATTGATATGCAGATAACACTGCTTGTGATTATGCCGGTAGGTGTGCAGATGAGTATGCGTGTAGGTAGGTTCACAGGTATTTATTCAGGTAAGTTTGCAAACAGGTATGCAGGTAGATATGCAAATGGGAATGCAGGTAGATGTGCAAATAGATATGCAGACTAGTATGCAGGTAGGTATGCAGATAAGTATGCAGGTGGATAAGCAAATATTTTGCAGTTGTTTGCAATAAATATGCAAACAGCAGTACTATCAAACCGGTAGGTAGGTATCTGTGCAGGTGGATAGAAAGTAGCTATGCAAATATACAGATAGTTAAACGCAGTCAAGATAATGAGAGATTTAAGCCTATTGTAGTACTACAGGCTTAAAACAGTCTCTCTCTTGAAGTTTTACTCCTACCAGTTCCCTCTAGACTTAAAGAGTGCCCCCTCGTCCTCTGTGATGACCTTAAAGTGAATAACTCAACACCAAGAGAAATGATATGCAACAAGTGCAACAAGAGTCGGCCCCTTAGACTTTTAATGTAGAAATGGGAATAACAGAGTAAGTGAAAGGCAACGAAGTGCCACTTTTATTGAGTACACAATATGATAAAATTTGTGAACATAGACAATAACCTTAAAATATACAAAGTATACCAATGAACCAATTAATACATATGTATATATCAAACCCAAAGCAAAAAATCCAGATACTGCCAAAGTCAAGCTGAGGTCAGTCCATGAAGATTTATAGCATGTAACCCAACATGTTTTGGAAATTTGGTATGTTTTTTTCCTTCATCAGGGAGGGGTTTACACTTGGGTAACTTTTTTGTCTTTAACTGAAACATAAATATAGTTACATAGTATTTGCACTATAGTACGTAAAAGCAAGTAGTATAATAAAGAAGTATAAAGTGTAAAGAAGTATAATAAACTGTATAGTATTAGGCTTAGAGGTACTTGCGTAAAGAGTTCACTGAGAAATCATGAGGGAATGGTAAAAACAATTACAGGGGATCCATGTTGGCTGAAAGAGTCCGCATGGACAGCATAGGTGAACAAGCATGCAACCGCAGACTAGCCACTGATTTACATCCACAAACACCCTGATGGCTGCACCAGCAAAAGAAGAATAATGTCTGAAAGACCAGCAAAAAAACAAAAACGAAAGGAGATTAACCACTTCCCGACCGGCGCACGCCGATGTACGTCGGCAGAATGGCACGGCTGGGCAAATGGACTTACAGGTATGCCAATTTGAATTCCCCGCTGTGCCATTGCGTGCGCGCCAGCCGGGAGCTCCGTGAGTCGGGTTGCGGGTCCCGCGGACTCGATTGCCGCGGGGATACCCGTGATCGCTTCACGGAGAGGACGAACGGGGAGATTCTGATGTAAACAGCATCTCCCCGTTCTGCCTAGTGACAAGTGTCACTGATCACTGCTCCCTGTAATCGGGAGCAGTGATCAGCGTAGTGACACACAGCCCATCCCCCCTACAGTTAGAATCACTCCCCTAGGACATACTTAACCCCTCCCCGCCCCCTAGTGGTTAACCCCTTCACTGCCAGTGTCATTTACACAGTAATCGGCGCATTTTTAATCGCACTGATCGCTGTATAAATGACAATGGTCCCAAAAATGTCCGACATGTCTGCCATAACGTCGCAGTCACAATAAAAATCGCTGATCGCCGCCATTACTAGTAAAAAAAAAAAATTATTAATAAAAATGCCATAAAACTATCCCCTATTTTGTAAACGCTATAACTTTTGCGCAAACCAATCAATAAACGCGTATTGCGATTTTTTTTTTTTTTCTCCAAAAATATGTAGAAGAATACGATCAGCCTAAACTGAGGAAAAAAAAAAGATAACAAGTAAATACCATATAGACATAATTTACAATAGGATAAACATGCAGTCAAACTGTACTATGAGAAATATATCACAATATGCATGAATTATGGTGTCGCTAATAGTATCCCCACAATATCAGAAAGACACTCGCATAGCTAATAGGTCTGTGGAACCATAGAGAATATAGCGCAAGGCAGAGAATTTAAGATGTCTGAACATAATATATCCAAGACTCTCAAGGGGGAGCTATAAATTTAATTCACAGCCCCCTGAAACAAAGCCTGTAAGAAAAGATTTAAAAGGTGCCAGTATTTGTTCAAAATACACCTAACCTGTTTGCTCTGTGTCGAGTAAGTAGTAATGATTCTAGTTGTGTTGTCATTTGAGGGTTGTTTGTGTGCATCTAGTTATTCTCGACGGGATAGATTGTCTTTCTATAGGCTTTCTTGAGACAGGCACTGGAGTATCCCCTTTCCAGGAGTCTAGTTCTCAGAGTGTCAGCCTCACTCAGGAAACTTGATAGTTTAACCATGGACCCTCTGCTTGCCCCATTTGTCTGTGGCTTGCTGGCTGTCGCTTACAGTAGGGCCCCCTCTGTGGGCAACAGGCTGGTAGCAAGCGAATATAAATCTACCAAAGGTGACATACTGTATGTAAAACTCTAGAAACTGTGGTGGATGTGGCTACTGCCAATACATGGATATGTAGACACATTGATTTACCCAATGGACGTAGTTTCCTCCCCAAACATTATGTAAACTGTAGAACTCCCAGCATAGTGTACTTGTGAATGTGGGTGCTACTATGTCGGGAAGACTATAAATTAATTTTGAAAACAAATATATCAACATTTATCCACTATACGCAAATGAAACTCTGATGTACCTATTGGTCGCCATATGGCATTGGTTCACCCAGAGTCCATCCCTAAGTTATACTTTTTGGCACTTGATTGTATACATTCAACTCCAGAGGTGGTGACTTCAACAAACGTCCCCTCCAATGTGAGTTGAGATGGATATTTAATTTACAGGCCACTTCACCACCTGGCCTCAATGAGTCATTCAATTTTAAATCTTTTCTTCCAGGCTTTGTTTCAGAGGGCTGTGAATTAAATTTATAGCTCCCCTTTCAGGCAGGATTGCCCAAACAAGCAATTTAAAGTGACAGAAAAGATGGCGTTAGGCTTTCGAGTTGAACTTTGCTTAAAAATATTGTCTACATATGAGGGGGGGGGAGAAAAAGACCAAACAGCTAGCTGGTGGTAATTCGATCTGAGATTGATTACATATATTATGCATAACCAGTTATTAACGAACATGAGTTATAGTAATTCACATATATATATGGTGTTCATTCTGGCACGGCACGTGAATGGCATAGATCAAGCACACAGTATATAGAGAGGGTCATGGGGCTAGCCAGCCACCTGTCCCATATTTTGTGGAACATTTTTTTTCGTTTCCTGAGTTCAAAGGTAAGTTTTTATATAACGGTATGACATCATTAATTAGTTTTAACCACAGAGATTTCAAAGGTGTTTGTATACCTTTCCAGGATAGTAGTATAGACTTTCTAACATAAAAATAAAGGATACGTAATAGTCTCTTAGCCTGTTTTGGTATCTGTAAGTCACCAAAGACCCCCAATAAGCCATTCTTCGGGTGAATAATATTGGGGAGTCCTAGAGCCGAGGAAATGAAAGAACCCACCTCTTTCCAAAAGTCCTGAACCACCGGACAAGTCCAGAAGCAATGTAGGAAATCAGCCTCTCCCCCACAGCCCCTGAAACATTCAGCATTGGGTTTCAACCCCATCTTACATAGCCTAGCCGGAGTAAGATGAGATTGGTGAAAAATCTTAATCTGTATGACCCGATGAGAACAGTATTTTTGTATGTGTCACTGAATTCAGTCCAGTCTTCCTCCGTAAGTGAAATGTCCATGTCTGCCCATTTATTCTGTGCTTTGCTGAATCTGGGGTTAAAGTCTGTCATTAGGGCAGCGTAGTAAGCAGAGACAAGTTTATTAGGATCAGGTTGTCTTAGCAGTCTCTCTAATGGGGGCAAGTCTATGGGGTCGTTTAGGGAGCCAAACTGAGCTTGGATAGCATGTCTAAGCTGGTAATACTGGAACAAGTAGGAGCTAGGTAAATTAAAATCAAGTCTGTTGTTGAAAAGTTTTAAAGCCCTGATCATTGTATAGATGGCATAAATACTTTACCCCTTTGGAGTACCAATATTTAGCATTGGGTAATGAGTTAAGATCCTGTAAAGTGGGGTTAAACCACAGAGGATTGTTTGGGGATGCCGACCAAGTATGTCGAGAAATTTTTTTGACTATGTGTTGAAAGATTGAAAGTGTAGTGGCCAGCATGGAAGTACCTGGTCTATTTGGGACTTTGCCCCTATAAATGATATTATGGAGAGTATCCATGGAAGTTGCGATGGCACCTTCAGTAGTAGTACATGCATTTGCCAGGGCTGGATGTAACCAGTCGAGACGCCAAATAATAAAAGAAATTTGGAAATGCCAGGCCGGCCATGTATGACGGCAGCCTTAGTGTCTCAAGTGCCACTCTGGGGGATCCCCCCTTCCACAGGAACGTCACACATATCGTGTCAATACGTTTAAAAATAGATTTAGGGATTGCACATGGGGAATTAGCCATAACATATAGCAATTTCGGGAGATAGACCATTTTGAGGAGATTTTCTCTTCCCATAAGGTCAAGGGGCAGATCCATCCATTGTTTAGTTTGCTCCTGTAAGCGATTCAATATGGGATCCAAATTATTAGTTATGTAAATGGATAGGGGCGATTGTACTAGGACCCCAAGGTATCGAAAGGAGGACACCACCTGTAATTTAGAATCCGGATGAATCTGGGGAATCGCTGCTGTATCCAGGGGGAAAAGACTTGATTTATCCCAATTCACCCGGAAACCGGAGAAATCTCAGAATATGTTAATTTCAGCTAGCAAAGACTGAAGTGACCCGCTAGTATCTGCCAGATACACCAATGTGTCATCTGCATAGAGCGAAATTCGCTCTTCTATAGTGGCAATAGGAAGTCCTTTAATAGATGAAGATGAACGAATACGTGCCGCTAGGGGCTCCATGGCTAGGGCGAATAGAAGTGGGGACAGTGGGCAACCTTGCCTTGTACCTCTTGTAATGGGGAATGTCTCTGTAACCGAGGAGTTAACTCGAACTTTGGCCTGGGGGGAGGTATAAAGGAGTCTTATCCATGCCACTACACGCGGGCCAAAACCATACAACTGCAACACCCGAAAAAGATACGGCCGTTTCACACTGTCAAATGCTTTGCAAGTATCTAAGGATACTATGGACCGCGTTGGGGGGCAATCATGTGGATATTGCAAATTGTGAAATAATCTACGAATATTCATTCTAGTGGATCTTCCTGGTATGAAGCCCCCCTGGTCACTGTTAACCAGAGTAGTGACCACTTTATTTAAACGATTTGCAAGCACTTTAGCCAGTATCTTAACGTCCACATTAATAAGGGATATTGGTCGGTATGATTCACATTTAAGTGGATCCTTCCTAGGTTTCAGCAGAAGTATGATCAAGGCCTCACACATAGTGGGGGGCAGAACCCCAGTGTCTAAAGCTTTATTATATGTACGCAATAAACGGGGGCATAGTAATTCCCTAAACTGTGTATACCATTCGGTGGGGTAACCATCCAACCCGGGGGTTTTATGGGCTGGCATTTGTGAGATGGCTGCAGCAATCTCTTCCACCGATATGGGTGCCTCCAACTCATCCCTCCTCTCAGAAGACAGAGAGGGGAGGGATATGTCAGCTAGGTATTCATCCAGCTGGGTCTCAGAGTATTCCGCCCTGAAGGTATAAAGGTCTTTGTAAAAGTTAAGAAAAGCCTCCATAATATCTCTAGGAACATCACTAATTGGGCCCTGTATGGTCTGAATACGTGGATGGATACAGGAGGTCGATCTGGTTGCGTAAAATATGCCAGGGGACGCCCAGCTTTGTTACCGTGTTCAAATGCTTTCTGTGTAGTGTGTAGTAATCTTTTTTGTGTACGATCTAGTAAACGAATCTCATATTCTCTACGCCTCTGTAACCATACCTCTCTTATCAGGGGACGGGTCAGTGGCATAGCTAGACTCTGCCTGCACCATAGCGGTCTCTAGTTCTGCAGTAAGCTGTTGGTTATTTTTCCTCAAAACCCCGGTGATTGACATAAAAGTACCTCTGTGTGGCCTTAAAGGCTTCCCATTCTGTAGAGGGGTCTGCCATTCCCACATTGTCTCTCCAGTATTCCACAATACCCCTCCTGCAGGTCTCTTGCACCATTTCGATGATTTGATCATTGGTACACAGCTTTCGAGAGCCAACCATGACAATTCATGCAAAAATATCGGAAGGGACATGCACAATATTTTTTTCTCATACGATAAAAGAACAAATGATTTTTGTGTAATTAGTATGGGATGTGTACGAATAAAATCATGACCAAGACCATGCATGTTCGGAAATGAAAGAATGCATTACAATTCAATACATGACATCATCTCCGGAAGTTATATTCTATGGTACCAGTATTTTCGTAACTTTATAGTAACTGGTTTTCAATATGAGACTAGCATGCAAAAAAAAAAGACGATTTTTTATTTTATGTCAGTGTAGCATTCTGTTATATAAAATATCACTATCGCATAGTATAAATGAAAAGGAGTAGGTCTCCTCTCATTCCTTGCCACCCCCAGGTTCAAGGTAGTGTGGGGTTGGGCAAAGAGGAATCTGTCCAACCCGCTTCCTCATACATGGAGTCTGTCGTTACCATGGGGCCGTAGACTTGAACCTAGTACACATGGGCTGATTGTCATGAGGCATCAGTCAGTTCAATAGAAACTGGCTGACATTTTGTCCGTGTGTATGTCAGCTGGTCCAACAGAAGTTGGCCGGCTTCTGTCGAAGGGTCATGACCGAAAAAGGTCTACCAACTGACTCCCAATGACCGAAGTGTTCTGGCGGGGGGGGGGGGGGTCCCCCTAACAGAACACAATAGCACAGCAAGGGAGATCACTGTACTGTAATGGCTCCGACCCGAGCTATTATTTATTTTTTTTCATTCAGCCCGCTGGGTTGAATGAAAAAAAAAACTCGTAGTGTGTATGAGGCTTTTGTTTAAAAGGAATGAGTCCTGGATCTGGTCATCAGAATAGTCCCTCAGAAAGGGAATTCCCAACATATGCTCACTCCAGCCGATTTAACTGCGTTTCCTGCCAGGCATGGAAAATAGGAGATGTACAACAGGTTAAATGGAAGAAAGGAAAGGAAGAAACGAAAAAGAGGAACCAAACCTTTTCATACATGTGATAGAGGTAACGTGGGGGGGGGGGCAGTGTTGGGTATTTTCCAGACATATAAGTGATCAAAGGATCCATTTCCTTTCAAAAGAGAGGTTTTTCATAATCCAAGACATTTTAGTCTTTTTCCATGTTGTATGAGATAACTGGCAATTTCCACAATCTGGTCATGTCTATTTGTGTCGCTATGAAAGGAGACTAGCTTTCTCACATGCCTCGTAACCTCCCGCACAGGCTGGCCCAATGAAGCATGTTCCTGGGATTTTTGGAGGTTTGTCCTAGTCACATATCCAAAACTCTTACTTTCTGACAGGTCCACCAAATATGGCCTCTTTTTAATATTAATAGTGTGCACTGCCTTCATCACATGCACAGTGCATGGTACACCTCTTGTCCATTCCCGGCATCTGTAAGGTGGTAAGAATAGACCTGGGTGCAGGGATGTTGTAACTCCTGTGGGTATGCACATAAGTTCAAATGACCGTAAAGGTTCTTCTTCTTTTTATTTATTTTTTTTTAATTGTATTTTTTTAAAATAACAATGTCATACTTTTTTGCTCTGTGCAGTGGTTTTGCACAGAGTAGCCCCGATCCTTCTCTGCTTCTCGGGTCCCCCACCAGTGCTCCTAGCCCCTCCCTCCTGCCTAGTGCCCCCATAGCAAACTGCTTGCTATGGGGGCACCCGAGCAGGCTCTTTCCTGAACCACAGCTCTGTGTGTCCATTCACAAACTGAGAGCTGCTCAGCCCCAACCATGCTCTCTCCTCATTGGCTCACTGGCTGCGATTGATAGAAGTGGGAGCCAATGGCTACTGCTTCAGTCAATGAAGAGGGCGAGACCCAGGAAAGCCAAGTCTCTTGTGCACATCGCTAGATCAAGATGGGGCTCAGGTAAGTTTTAGGGGGCAGGGGGCACTGCTGCACACAGAAGGTTTTTTTACCTTCATGCATAGAATGCATGAAGGTAAAAAACCTTCAGCCTTTACAACCATTTAAATCATTATTGGCCACCCAATTCCATAGAGGAGGAACACGAATCTGGAAGTAGAGCAAATGTTAGAGCAGGTAGGGGTTGGGGGAGGGGGGCAGCCATGAATTGTCATTACAGGAAGAGGCAAAAACAGAAAAGTGAGTCTGCCATCAAGCACATTACGGAAAAGTGCAGAAGACTTAGTTTTGCATTAAAGGGTTTTCTCATTTCCATTCACCTAATAATGGGAATTGTAGAGTGGGCTGCAGAGAAGTTCTATGAAGGGGTTAAAATGAGTGTTTGATGGCCTTTGATTGGCATTACTGTCGCCGTAGATGTGGCAGATTATTCAGCTATACAGAACAGCAGCCACACTAAACCGATTATGGAATCCAATGCACTGAGCTGTAATGGTTTTCCATGGCAACCTCTAAGTTCATTTTTACATTTTCTTTGGCTGGAGCACAGCTGTGACAAGGCTCTGCTTACAGCTATATCTGAACAAAATCTTTGTACCGCAAGTGCTGAATATTCCACTTCAGAATGCTGCATGTTGTTTCACAGAGTTTGTCCATTCTTGACTCATGGCTTCATACAACATCACTGATGCTTATTTTTTAATAAAGTGCCACTCCAATCCGATCCTCCAGGCCATCCAGACTGCACATTTTCCTTTTTTTCTTCACAGATTTGCAGGTGAGATAATTAGTAATGTTCTCTTAGGGTCTAGTCACATTTGTGCAGAGTAGCGGGCAAACGCAGGAAATGCAGGGACCATCTAGATATAGGTTTGCTGTTTGTAATATTTTGAAATATTCTTTATTTGCTCTATCATTCAACAGATGAAGATAGAAGTCCTTTTTTAAAGCGGTAGCAAACGCTGAAGAAAAGTTCCCAGCAATCCTAAGACCACTATGTATAACATTTCTAAACACACCAGGACACAAATTGGCCTTCTAGCATCTTTCTCACTATTTGTGCAGCTTGGTTTGGTTTTTTTATCTGTTCTGGCCAAATTCAGCGCCATGTTTGCAGTTGTCTTCCGATTCCAACCTCATCTGTGCTTCCGCCCTTTCCTCTCTGTCAAAGCCATAATCTCAGTAAAGGTTAATCAAGCCTCATTTTCGTATACCGTTACCTTGTTTGCTCTATGAAGTACTTTCTAAGCACTGTGATAATCGCCAGGTGGCTAGACCTGACACCATGGGCGTAGCATAAGGGGTTGCAGGTGTCACAATCGCAACCCCGACCCTAGCTCCAGGGGGCCCCTGCAGCCTCCCTGTCATATTATCATCTCCTCCACAAAATACAGCCCTGATCTGCCCTAGGGCCCCACAGCCACGCTCCAGTACTGGGCTTCTATTTTGCCTTCCACAGTCCACACCCCTCTGTTTCCATTGGCTGGGGAGAAGCTGTGAGCCATTTCCTGAATGGAGAGGAGCACGAGGTGAGAACAGCCCAGGATGGGGAAGTGTCTGTGCTGTGTGCTGGTAACCTGGAATGGTAACCCAGCTCAGCGAGGCAAGAGGAGGAGAGTGCCATCCTGTAGCCACGATGAGACCAATGTCACTGGTGAGGTATGACACTGCTCAGTGTCTCCTAGTCACCAGCTGGGATTCTCTGTACCCCTCCACCCGGGGATGTCTACTTACCCCACTTCCCTGACAGCTGGGGAAAAGACACACACCTCCGGGAGGTGATCTTCCCCCGACACTTAGAAACCTTCAGAAATTGCTAAAACAAATCCCTTAACACCTCCGGGGGGCCCCTGAAGGGCTGCAGGCTCCAGATTTTGTGTCACATGACTTTGCCCTACCAGATCTAAATTGCCCCCTCCACCCTGCATGCTATGCCCGGCTGCTGAGCTCCTTTCCCATTACAGCACTCTATACTGTTACTCCCCCGCAGAGCTGAAACCACATTCCTTTACAACACAGCCAGTTAGCCATGATCTGCACAGGGTGTATCTGCCTACTGCAACTACACTGCCCTTCCGACCAGAGAATTTCACAGGTCAGAAGGGCAACATAAAAGCCAGATACACCCTGTGAAGACTGACAGACTGTGTAAAGGAATGTGATTTCAGCCCTGTGTAGTGTGTGTGTGTGTGTGTGTGTGTGTGTGGGGGGGGGGGGGGGGGGGTAGCTGTATACAGTGCTGGGATAGGAAAGGAGCTCTGTCAGGGGTTCCTGTCCTCTGATTCTCCAGTGGTAATCCCTGTCCTCTGATGTAAAGAGGAACTCAAAACTCTTAAGCCACTCTGAGTAACTTGGCGTGCGGTGGATGTATCTGCACGCACATTGGAAGTAGTGAGGGAGGGGCCAGGTCAACTTTTGCATCGGGGCCCACAAGCTTCAAGCTATGCCTCTGCCTGACACACATGATCTGATTGTTTACGCACTGAAGTCACTTTAACTGTATGAACTGTTTATGATTTGATGTTAATATAATGGTAGTGATCAATTAGGTTGATCAGCCATTACACTGATTGTGAAGACACAGGAATGCATCTGATATACACAAAAAGACCACAGGATTGCACCTTATATATAGGAATTGCGTTACTTAACCACTTCAGCCCCGGAAGGATTTACTGACCATTTTTTGTGATACGGCACTGCGTTGCTTTAACCGCTTGCTGACCAGCTCACACCGATGTACGTCGGCAGAATGGCGCTGGTAGGCAAAAGAGCGTGCAGGTGCGTGCAGGTACGTCCCCTTTAAGAAGCGGTGTCGCAGGCGCGCGCCCCGCCGCAGTCTCCGTGACCACGGGTCCCGCGGACTCTGTCTGCCGGGTGCCCACGATCGTGTCATGGAAAGGAAGAACGGGGAGATGCTTTTGTAAACAAAGCATTTCCCCGTTCTGCCTAGTGACAGGACAGAGATTACAGCTCTCTCTCATTGAGAGCAGTGATCAATGTCCTGTGTTTTGAAGTCCATCCCCCTAACAGAGACCCATCCGGCAAACTGCTATTACAGTCTGCGAGGTGTCTGGAACAAAAATCCTGCTCTGCCATAGTGTGATCACTAGTACATTGTCCTGCTGCTGTATAGCCATCCCCTCCCCACAGAGGTGAGAGTTATATCTGCTTTGGAAGAGACTTATTTTGCATTAGTCCTGGTGAACAAATAGTGGGCTGCAAATCTGACACTAGTAAGTTAACTGACCCTCGTGTGCTTCTGTTTGATTCTAAACCCATGCATTATACATACAAATAGATATAAAAAAATTAATTTATAAAATACATTTTTTGCATCTTTTTTATTTTTATTATTTTAAAAGGAAGTTTAAAATATAGTAGATGCATGGTAGATGAGAGAACAATAATTCAATCCAAAACATTTCTAGTTTCTGATTAATGCAGTATAGGAAGGATCTTACCATAGTAATCCATGGCAGACTCCACACTCTGGATTATACAAGTCTGGCTACTCGTATGGTTAAATCCAAGTATTGGAAGATCTGAGCAATATCATTTTACAAAGCACTTTAATGGCCACATAACAAAATAAATGCTTTAAGGTAAAGCAGCCATGCCTAGGGCCATTCCATGTAGTCCAAACCACACTTCCCAAGTGTGATCGATGCACCGTGTATAATATCAACCTTACAAGGAGTTCAGAGGCAGCTTCTCTCTCCTAGCGTAGCATTTAGGACTAACAGACATACCCACACAAAGTAAGTAAACCTAAAAAAGAATAAAATGGTTAAATGCAAACATTTCATACGTAATTCTGCACACGTATAATAGTATAAGGCAAACTATTTTAGGGAGGAAATAGAGCTAGGAAGGATCCCCTTGGGGAGATTCCCTTTACTACCTGTCACAAGGTCTTCTGCTTTCATAAGAGTAGTGCACTTAAAGACAGTGGCGGCTGGTGACGTTTTGGGATGGAGGGGCACCAGACCCTGCCCTTCATTTTGACCCCTCCCACTTCTCATAAGCCCCACCCCTTATATAATCCACTCTGTCCCCTGTATTCCACTTGCTTCCAACTTAGTGTCAGGAGTATACTGCCCCAGCATCACAGGACAGGGTATATAGCTCAGCATCACAGGACAGGGTATATAGCTCAGCATCACAGGACAGGGTATATAGCTCAGCATCACAGGACAGGGTATATGGCTCAGCATCACAGGACAGGGTATATGGCTCAGCATCACAGGACAGGGTATATGGCTCAGCATCACAGGACAGGGTATATGGCTCAGCATCACAGGACAGGGTATATGGCTCAGCATCACAGGACAGGGTATATGGCTCAGCATCACAGGACAGGGTATATGGCTCAGCATCACAGGACAGGGTATATAGCTCAGCATCACAGGACAGGGTATACAGCTCAGCCTCACAGATCGATGTATACAGCTCAGCCTCATAGATTGGGGCATACAGCTGATGGTATACAGCTCAGCCTCGCAGATTAGGGTATACAGCTCTGGGTATACAGCTCAGCTTCACAGATTAGGGTATACAGCTCTGGGTATACAGCTCAGCCTCACAGATTAGGGTATAAAGCACAGCCTCACAGATTATGGTATACAGCTCAGCACTGCCAGCACCCCCACCCCGGCAGTTGGTCTGGCGGAACCTACCGCTCTGTGGCGGGGCTCTCCTCCTCTCCTGGGCTGGTGGGGCTCTCCTTTCCTGGAGTGGCGGCTGGCAGGGCTCTTCTCTTCTGGAGTGGTGGCTGGCGGGCCTCTCCTTCTCCTTTGCTGGAGTGGCAGCTGGCGGGGCTCTCCTCCTCTGCTGGAGTGGTGGCTGGCGGGGGTCTCCTCTGCTTGAGTGGGAAGCGGTGGCTCTGGTATGGCTCCTTCCTCCGCCTTGTCTCCTCTTCAGCCAAAGCACTAGACATCCAATAGGATCGCCTGACGCTTTGGCAAATCAGGAAACCGGTCTCACAGACCTACCTCCTGATTGGCGGGGAGGAACGTTAGTGTGAAAATAGCGAAAATTCATTTGTCACACAACAGGGTGGGATCGGGACGCAGTGCTCTGTGCTCTGAGCCCACCCTATTTTGAAGCCTATTGAAGCCTCACATGCTTCAAAATGCACCCCCCCCACCTATCCCCGCCATAGTAATTCATGCGTCCGGCTTCCTGAAAGGGGCCGGGCGCATGGATAGGGAGGGCGGCGGAGGTGTTGGGGCGGTGCTTGTGCGCCCACAATGCACAGACCGCCACTGCTTAAAGAAGTATTAAACGCAAAAGCAAACATTTGTTATATTGAATCTTATCTGTTCTTAGATGTGATGGTTGCATTCCTTTTCCTTTTTTATGCTTTATCTTTAATTTTCACCCAGTGATCTAGCCGGTTAGTCTGTTATTTTTCAGCAGAACGAGCTGTCCTGCAAATGTAGCAGTTAGAAGGTTGGGACAAACCATTTAACACTGACAGGGGTGCTTTCAAAGATCAGCATTTATTTATGTAAAACCCTTATCCCAAAAGGAAAAAAAAACAACTGTATAATATAGCGTATAGAATTGCAACACAAGTCATGTTGTAATTTGAATGTTATTAAAAATGACCTTTCCTTTTCAATCTGCAGCTCTGTAATTGTCTGTAAAATGCAATGCAATATGGCACTACCTGGATGTGTTCTGTACACAGAATCCCCACCAGAAACATAATTTCCTGCTTGTGTGATTGGCTCACTGATTTTCCCAGAAATCTGCACAAAGATACAAGTCAAAATTCAGGCATCCCCTGCAACAAAAATGTCATTTTTGGTGAGGTACTTCTAATGGGAAATCACAGCTAAAGGCATGCAGACCCTGCAATTCTCCTCATTAGGGCCCTGCAGTTGCCCACAGCTGGTTGATATTTATGAAACCACTCCCATTAGACTCACTCTGAACATGGGCACAGACAAATGCACAGTGATTTCTTCAGAATAACAAAAGGTATGAATCTACAGCAAAGTTTGTTAAAATCCCTGCAATGTACATGGATCACCCAGAGGGGAATGTTTTTTTCCAGGCTGACAATGTTAAAGTTCAAAGGTGCACCCTGTGCTCCTTCATCCAGTGTGAGGACACTGTAATACAGGAATTGTGTTACTGGTCAGATCTCTAGAGGAGAACAGAGGGGGGAAAGGCCTAAAAATAGAAAACAAATGCAGCCACCACATCTAATAATTGGTAAGCTGCAATATACTACATTTTTGGTTTTGGGTTAAATATATTAATAAATACTGATCATTGTAAGCATGCTTGGTAATGTTAAATGGTTTATCTCATCTCTGTAACTAGACTTACTGGCTGGATCACCAGATGAAAATAGAAGAAAGAAAGCCTAGAAAAGAAAATGAATGCAGCCATCCCATCTAAGAATTGGTAAGCTGCAATATAATAAATGTTGGTTTTTGTGTTTAATACCACCTGGAATATGGTGGTATTCTCTTTACATCCTCTGCCTTCAGACTGGATAGTGAAGGAACAGCAGAAGACTGATGAGGACATTTCTCTGCTAACTTCGGAAGAGAGAACAATCAAAGAATCCATTTGGTTACCATGGCCAGTTTAGAATGTCATTACCCAAATTGGACTAACCTTGTCTTGCCCTAATGCAAACTTATTTAAAAGCATCTTAAGGTGTTTTTTGCACAAAATGTAAAAGGTTTTGGGTTTATTTTTAGATGAGTTTTTTTTTTTTTTTTTTTACCCTTCCCTTAAGCTAAAAAGAGCATCACAGGCATCACCTAGTCTGCCAGTATAAAATTCTGCTGATTTCCCCCCTAAAAATAGAAACTTAACGCTCCAGACATATGGACTAGTAAAGGATTGGCGAGAGTGCTGTGAGCATGTGTGCTCTGCTCCATTCTGGCAAATTCAAGCTGAACTCCTGGCATAGGCAAACACAATCAATCTAGTTATCTATTTTATAAATTTGTTATTAAAGAAGAACTAAAGTCTCAAAATAATTCATTGCTAGAAGTTAGTCTCTTTTCAGCAGAAGAGACATGCAAAAGTCTCTTTTGCCAAAAACACTTTTGCCCTATGCCAACATTGAAGGTAGATGCCAGGGAAAATGTAATTTCTGCGTGTGCTACATCATCAGTGGCTGCTCAGAAGCTAAAGAAGAACATCTTGGGGAAGTGGAAGAAGCTGCAAGGAAGGTGGGGGCAGAAACACTAGGAGTAGATTTACAGGAGCTGAGCGAAAAGGGGTAACTTCATCAATGTTCTGCTGTTCCTCCACTGTCCAATCACAGACTAGAGTAGATCACAGATTGGGCTGTTTTATAAGCTGTAGTGCAGTTGGAAGAAAGGTCTGGGACCTGGCAATGTTGCTTAAATGGGGTGCATTAATCAGAAGGGCAGCTGAAACTTTTTTGGCATCTAAATCCGTTCACACACAGTATGTACTCTCACGTGTCCATGAATCTGTGTTGCCACAAAACATTTTCTATCCTCTTCTGGCTAGCCTGAGCGGAGTTCAGAGAATAGCCAACGGAGAGTGCTTAGGACTCACAAACTTCTAGTGGAACTTTAAGTAATCATCTCGCACCGCTACCACCGCTAGTGTTTTGGGTTTTCAACCTCTTCATCAGGATCCTTAGTGGGCTTAAGTGGTCCTTCAAGTGGCTTTTCTTACTGTTTGATAAACCTGTGGTCATGTTCTGATGTGTAAGGGCTATTCTAAGCAATATTCCACTGTGAGCCCAGGCTGTTATGTCACAATCACAAGGTGTGTATCTAGGACCAACTGTACAAACAAAAGGCAACTGTCCCAACCTATAACTTGCCTTAACAGTAAGGAGCACTTGGAAGGGCCACGCATGTCAAACAAAAACAAAAAAAACCCCAGCTTACAAGCCAGCCTGCAACAAACTAAGTTTTCCTGTTTACTGTAAAAACGGGTTTAGTTTTCACACATTTGCAAATACATGCGTAAGCTGCAGAGCCTCTGACAAGTATGTATTAATTTAACATTATTCAATCTTGATGGCAGCTCTAAATGGGGTGAGCCAGGGCCGTCTTTAGCGCAGGGCAAACGGGGCACTTGCCCTGGGCCCAATCTTTGTTGGGGGGCCCGCGCTAGCCATGAATTGGGGCCCCGATCACAGCTTTGCAGAGCGCACAGAGGACACGGGAGGATGTATTCCTCGCTAGCCAGCTGAGAGGGGGCGGGGCCGGGAGCTCCACTGATGCTCTGACCCCGCCCACGTGCAGCCTGTGTACTCGGAAAAGAGCTTCTGTAGTGAGAGCCAGTGATCGGAGTGGGAGTGTCAGTGGAGCTTCCGGCCCCGCCCCCTCTATACTGGCTGGTGAATACAGAGGTCCGGGGGCGGGGCCGGGAGCTCCAATGACACTCCCACTCCGATCACTGGCTCTCACTAAGGGCGCTCTATTCCCAGTACACAGGCTGCACGTGGGTAACCTCTAGAAACCAGCCATTAAACAGTAATGATAGGCTGTAACCTCTGGCAAACAATTGCAATCGCTGCGTGATCTGCTGCAGTAAACTGATTTTGAGTCTACCTGCTATTTTTTGTATGTCTCAGAATGGAGTGGGGGCCCCAAGAAAATGTTTGCCCAGGGCCCAATCAAAATTAAAGACGGCCCTGGGGTGAGCAGTGCATTTTCAAACTTTTATTTTAAATTGGGGGTGGGGGGCTGAGGCATAAAGCTCTAAAGCTGGAGTTGGGCCCTGTCACCACATCTTATCCTTATAATAGAAGTGAGATTCGAGTTTGGTGCTACCATGGGTTTGCAAGGAATCCTGCATGTTCGAGGTTTGCTGACCCATCAAATCATTCAGGGATTTACCACGGCACATTTTTGTAACCATAATGCACTGCATGGTTGAGCTTGGGTCAGCTGGCTTAAAAAAGGCCAATAAGTGGGGCTTTGGGCCAGCGTCATCACTATAAAACCATGGGTCCCCAGCAGACACTTGAAGGTAGAGGCAGAAGTTTTGCATGTGGAGGTAGTAGGTGGCGAGCAGGTTCTGCAGGAAAAAGTGCTGGTTGGGCCACAACATTTAGACGTAGGCCATGTTTGCCTTTTCTATCTTAGCGTGGCCTTGCAATACAGCCATAGCATATGCAATAGGTAGTTGAGTTGCTGGCAAAGGCTTTTGTTTCTTGCCCCTCCCTTGAACAAAGCACCCAGTTGTCTGCAGTAGGCTCTTTCTGCTAATTCCATCATGCAAACTGACAATGAGGAGTTGATGCAGTTATTTCATCACACAATCAACAACTTGCTACAGAGGGAAGGTCTTGTTTGTAGCTCGTATGTCTTGGGGACAGGAGCCACCCTGGGTCAAAGCTTCAGATAGCTCTACAGACCCAGACCATGATGTGGGTGACCACACACCATTTTTAGTCAGGCAAGGTGGTGTGTGATGATGGCACTAACGTGCTGGCTGCCCTTCGTAAGGGAAAACTCAAACATCTACCTTGCCTGGCACATGTCAATCTGGTGCAGCAGTTCCTCATTAATTACTCTAGCATTCAGGAGGTCTTTTGACAGGCCAAAAGGGTTTATTCAGTCATACACAGCCTGGGTTTGTCTGGCACAAATACAACACGGACTCAAGCTGCCTACCAATCACCTAATTTGTGACACTCCTACACACTGAAACTAAACATTGACCATGCTGCAGAGGCTGCACCAACAGCAACATGTCATCAACAAGTATCTGTGCAATTATGATACAAGGGCAGGCTCTGGGGAGCTGGTGTGTTTTCATTATGCTAGTGGCTCGTCATTTAGAATGTGTGCAGCATCCTGGCACCACATACTGTATATTATAAGGCATCTCCCAAGCAAGCATGGGTATTTTTTCCCATGTCGTCTCTAAAGTTGCAATAAAAAAGACCATCTAACTTCTGTTTGTTTTTTTTGTTTTTTTAAGAAAAGCTTTTTGCTTTTCGTTAAATGTCCTTTATGGCAGTGCCAAGCTCCCCGTACCCCTTTTTGACAATAGCTTGCCTATTAGCTTTAAAATAACTAGAATTTAATATCAAGATTTACCCCCATAGACTTCAATAGAGTTCAGTGTTAAGTTCAGGCTAAGAGGTGTAGGTGGAAACATCCAGCCCAGACTCCAGATGATTCAATTTGTACACGTAAGTCAACAATTCTTTTAATAAAGTCATATTTGCATATGGATTGGATTCCCATTGGTTTATTTATGACTCCTGGGTAGCTCCAGTGAAGAGGCAGTGGCAGACTGAGCCTGGGATTGATCGGGTGCAGCAGTCCTCTGTCAGACCTCATCAGACTGTTTATGGGTGGTTTCCTGTTTCATTTAACATCTCCCATTTTGGACCTCGCTGTCCTTGATCCACACCTCTAACTTGCACCATTATTATTCAAGGGAATGTAAGTAGTTTAGGGGTTTGTTTGTGCTGGACAATTTTTTGTTTGTGTTTTTCTTCAAATTTTTTATTTAAAGGATGGACACAAGACAAACGAAATACAACATCTCGAGATCATACATGAACAAATTATCATACAATGGGATGAGCGAAGTCCCGTGTCATGAGCTATCTAATAATAAACAGAAATACAACAGTAAATGAGGTACAGCGATCCTGACAATAGGACTGTTTCTAGCCAAGATCCCTGTTGAGATTAAAGGGCAACCTATTCCAGGTTGCACTAGAACTGTCGAGCGGTTCCGTGAGTCTTGCTCCTGTTTTCGGGTTAGTAGAAGAGAAGAACCACGCAGGTCACGGGGCACCCATCAATACCCTCTACAACCACTGTGGTCTAAGTAAAACAGAAAACAGAAAATAAGGAGGAGGAATGAGAGAAAGGAAAGCGGGGAGAAGGGGGACAGAGGGGGAAGGGGGAAGAAGAGCATGGGGAAGAGGGGATTGGGACAACCTCAGCATACCGAGGCAGTACGCCCCCCCCCCCGCGTATCAAAGAACAAGGTGGTAACGTCAGTCGGTATCTAAAGGCTCCTACACCTATCTGTATAGTGGGTGGAGCTATGTTAATCAGTCGTGTCCTTCCCCAGGAGTGTCTGACCTTCATCTGAAAAGAAGAAGACGTTCCAAATGGACCATTTCTTGGTGAAACGTTCATTTTGGTGATGGGCCGAGAGGATTAGATCCTCCATTTTTTTGATTTCTTCAACTTTCCTAACCCATAAACTAATGGGGGGGCTTGTGTGGATTTCCAGTACAAGGGGATGCAGGCCTTCGCTGCGTCAAGCAGGTGGGGTATTAATGATCGTTTGTATGCTTTCCGAGATTTGTCAGATGCGTGCAAGAGAAATAGGGCTGGGTCTGCCTGGACTGGGTATTCAGTGAATTTCTGCAACGTCTGTTGGACGGTTTTCCAAAACCCCTCCAACAGAGGGCAAGACCAGAAAATATGGAGAATCGTTCCACAGTCTCTCTGACATCTCCAGCACTGATCCGTGACACCGGAAAACATCTTTTGTAACTTTGCTGGAGTGTTGTACCACCTGGTAATTATTTTATAGTTAGTCTCTTGTGTTTTCGAGCAGATTGAAGATTTAAAAGTGAAGTGGAGCATGTTTTGTTTTTGTCGTGTCGAAAAGGTGCAGTGAAGATCCCTTTCCCATTTTTCCAGGCAACTAAGTCGATGACCATCTGGAGGCGTAACTAGCAACTGATATATGGCCGATAACGTGTGGGACATAGTACCCTCTTCTGAACAGTAGGTCTCTAGGGTGGTTAGATTCTGGTCAGAGCTATTTGGGAGAGGGAGTGAATTAAGAAAATGGCTAAGCTGTTGCACTCTCCAAAAATCTAAATGGAAGGGACCTTCCATATCCATGAGTTTCGTTCTTGACGGCCATCTACCATTAATCAGGAAATGGGAGGCTTGAAAACGGCCTGCTGCTCTCATTGCACGGAAGACAGGATCTGTGTATCCAGGGGCAAACTCTGGGTTTCCCAATACCGGATAAAGGGGGGACCTCAATGATACCAGGTCTGCTTGCGCAAAGAGAGTCGAGCATATTTGTGTGGTAGTACCTATCAGCGGGTGATTTCTCACGTCTCTTGGTAGTGAATTATGACACCAAGGCGCCCTGGTTAGGAGTATCTTGCATTGGGTCTGTTCTAGATTAGTCCATAATTTCGTGGATTGGTGTCGGTTCCAGTCAATTAGTCTTGTTAAATGAATTGCTTGGTGGTACTTACGAAGGTCTGGAACTGCCAGCCCCCCATATTGCTTAGGTAACATAATCTGTCGTCTATTCAGTCGAGGTCTTTTATTGGCCCAAATGAAGTCAAAGAATACCGCTCTGACTTGGTCAAAATAGCTAGAAGGGATCTGGATCGGGAGTGCTTGGAGAAGATAGAGAAATTTAGGCAGGATGCTCATCTTAAGAATATTGCATCTCCCAAACCACGAATGTAGGCCCGTTTGCCATTTGGTAAGAAGAGCTCTAACTTTAGACAGCAAAGGGGGGAAATTCAGAGAGAAGAGTTGTGAAAGTTTAGTGGGGATATATGTACCGAGATATTTCAAGGCAGAGGTTGTCCATCTAAATTTGAAACTGGATTGGAGGCCTGTGAGATGTTGTGTGGGAATTCCTATGCTCATAGCTTCGGACTTAGTGAAATTAATTTTCAGGTTTGAAAGGTCACCATACGTTTTTGAATTCTTTTAGTAGATTTGGAAGAGAGACCAGTGGGTTGGTGAGAGAAAACAACATATCATCCGCGTACGCGGCATTCTTCTGTTGTGAATCTCCCATATCCACCCCAGTGATGTCTGGGTTGGCTCTCATGGTACGCAGAAAAGGTTCCAACGACAGGGCGAAGAGGAGTGGGGACAGGGGACATCCCTGGCGTGTTCCGTTTTTGATTTCAAAGGAATCCGACAGTAACCCATTGGCCCGTACACGTGCCGAAGGAACCCCGTACAATGACTTAATCCAGCCCAACATGTTACTGCCAAGGCCTATGTGTTTCAGAATAGCTATCATGAACTGCCAATTCACCCTGTCGAAGGCCTTCTCCGCGTCCGTGCTTAAAAGAATACAGGGAATTTTATCCTTATTGACTACATGTAGGAGGTTCAAAACCTTAGTGGTATTGTCCCTAGCCTCCCTAGTTGGGACAAAACCAACCTGGTCTAAGTGGATCAAGGAAGGGAGGTGGGATTGGATCCTAGTAGAGAGTATTTTGGTAAAAATTTTTAAATCTGTATTTAGGAGAGAGATTGGTCTGTAACTACTACACAGGGATGGGTCTTTCCCTTCCTTAGGAATCCCTGTGATGTGTGCCGACAGAGTCACGGGGGAAGTTTATATCGGAGCCTATAGGATTGAAAAATTTATGCATGAAATTCACAAGGGAAAGGAGTAGTGTTTTAAAGTATTGTGCGGTGAGTCCGTCCGGCCCTGGGGCTTTCCCTAGCTTAGACATCCTGACTGCTAATTGTATCTCTTCTGTGGAAATCGGTTCCTCAAGTAGGTCTCCTATTTCCCTGGGAAGCTTGGGCATGCCCGAGCTAATGAGATAGTCATCAATCCGAGAAAGCTGGGGAGCTGGAGTTTGCAGGTTGTAGAGAGTCGCATAGAACTCCTTGAATTCTCTGACTATGTTGCGGGGAAGTGTGGTCTTCTGGCCTTTAGAGGTCCTAATGTGCGGTATGTAATTAGCCATTACTTGTTCCCTTAGAGACCTGGCCAGAAGTTTGCCACATTTGTTACCCGACTCATACGAAATCCGGCGACATATTTGAATCGCGGCTTTAGCTCTAAATTGCATTAGATCTGTAATTTTGTTACGAAGTGTCAGGATTTCGGTCTCTAGAGATGGGGTCTGAGCATGTTTGTGACGGGCTTCGGCAAGGCTCAGCTGATTTAAGAGCGAGATCATCTGCTCCGCCCGTTGTTTTTTAATGCGTGCACCATGCTTGATAAGTACACCCCGGATCACGGCCTTGTGGGCTTCCCAGGCGATGCCGGGGTTACTATCAGGGGTATCATTGGTTTGGAAGTAAAAATCCAGCTCCCTAAGTACATCCTGAAGTATCTCTTTGTCTTGTAGGAGACTCTCATTTAATCTCCAGGTTCTTGTTTTGGAGGTAAAAATGTCAGGGCATAGGTCAATAAAACAGGGGCATGGTCAGACCATGTAATCGAGCCAATGGAAGACTCTCTGACAGCGTGTAATTGGGAGTGGGGGAGCAGGAAGTAATCGATTCTCGAGTATTGCCTGTGTGCTGTTTGAATAAAAGGTATAGTCCCTTTCAGTGGGATGGGTGAGTCTCCAGGTATCAATTAGCTGAGCTTTATATAATGTACGCGCAATGCGTTTCCTAACACAGGGGGCGATAGAGGAATGTCCCACTGATGTATCCTCTGAAGGGATCAGTGGAACATTGAAGTCTCCTCCCAGTATTGTCTGACCTTTGGCAAATTCTAGCAGGGTGTCAGTTACCTTAGAGATAAAATAATCTTGCCCAGTGTTCGGTAGATAAATATTCACCAGAGTCACTTCCACTCCTCCGATCTTTCCTCTGAGGAACAGAAAGCGTCCCTCTGGGTCCGCCTTCATATCCTCAAAGAACCATGGGACTGAGCGAGAGATAAAAATGGATACTCCTCTAGATTTGCTATTTCCGTTAGTGGAGTGGTATGCCTTCGGGAAGAATTTGTTTTGCAATAAAGGAAAGTTATTTTCCTTAAAATGTGTCTCCTGGATGAACGCCAGGTCAGTCTTCAGTCGGTGTAAGTCTTGAAATAGCATACGCCTTTTTTCCGGCACGTTTAGGCCTCTCGCATTAAGCGAGAGCACGCGCACCGCCTCCATGACCCAGGGCCCTCTTAAGAAACAAGGAGGGGATGGGGGGGGGGGAGGCTAGTGGGTAGGGGAAAGCTAGGAGAAGAAAGGTGATAGTAGAAGAATAGAGAGGAGAGAAGAGATGCAGGTATGAACAAACACCTCAGGAGGGTAGTTTAGTACTAAAGTAGAAAGCTAAGACGCTCACCAGAGCAGTTCTGGTTATCGAGCGCAGGCCTAGATGGGGTTGTGGAAAGCAGTGACCAGCGAGAAACTCACTAAACCCCCCCCACCCGCTATATAACAAATTATGGAAAAAAAAACAAATTGTGTTTTGACGGTGAACACATAGAGGCATATCGGTCAAATTTCAAAGAAGGAAATTTAAGACACATTTAGGCTATGGCAATATAACATAAATCTGACATTTGCTCGTCATAATAAGGAACTATTAACTTGTGCTCCTACACATCTCAAGTCAGAAACTATTAAAACATAAGAGAAAATTAATAACAACACCCAAAATATGGACCCCATCCACCCCCTATGTGTGCTAGGCATGAATAGGTACTTCCCTGGTACTTTACTAGTCGCTCACCATTGGGCTTATCAGAGTGTTGCGAAGATAGCTACCTTCTTATAATTGTGGGGACGGCAATGTGAGATAAGTGTATGCTGTCAGGTCACATGTTAATCCCGTATTTATGCAGCGCCGTGGGGATCCCCTCCTCCTCTCCCGTTAATGGAAATTAAAACAACAATCTATCCTCCTAATGTGTATATCCCTTATGGGAATCCAGGTTCACCCATCACGGGCGTCTCTCCCCTCCCCCCCCCCACACCAATGTCATGACAAACAGGGGGAGGGGGAAACAACCCACCCCGCCATTCACCTGCTGCAACCCATCTCCTATCCTCAGTGACAGTCAGAGACATACACATAGTAATTTACTCATAAACACACCATTAGGTCTGTGATTCCCATCTGATATGACAAGACAAAATGCGTACAACAGGCATGGCAGGGAGGTAAGGGAGACCCACCAGGTAAAGTGCGGGAGTTCATATCTAAAGGAGGTACCTAACTTTATATCCTCCCCAGGGTCCGGGATTTTCTCTAGTGAGCATAAAGGCTCTCTCCCTAGTCTTCAGCCTAAGCATACTTCCTCAACGGCAGTCCGTGAGAAGTTCCAGGGCAAGAGAACGTCCACTGCGTTCAAAGCTCACAGTATGTGTAAGGCACCAAACCCTATGTCCAGGCACCGATGCAGTGTGTGAGGAGTGCTCCTGAAGCAACAGTGAGGCTACAGTTTCCAATACCCCTGACCGCAACCGCACATACCTCCTGGCATCAAGCTGAATCCAGCATGTCTCCAAATCTCCAGTACCGCGGCCGTTGCTCACTTTGAGAGTCCCGCCGTTTGTTAACAGAGTGGGCACATTTACCGCAGCAAAGGCATTTTCGGAGGGTGAGGCATGTTTGCCTCTAGGTGAGATCTTGGTCTTCTCTGATGTGGTATGGAAGGGAATGACGCCTCAAACCCATCTGGGGTAGGGGATGTTGGGGTTCAACAATCAAAAACTAACAAAGAATCAGATGTGTGCGGAGAACACAATGGAAAAAGCTCACAAGAGCATAGCTTATGATTCCCGGGTGTCATCAGCGGAGGGAGAGCGTGCTCTTCTTCTGTTCCGTTGTCGGCGAGGAGGTTGAGGATACTGTTGAGCAGAGGATCCAGGGCGACCTGAGGTGCGGGGCAAGATGGTCAGCCAGTTCTGCACATGTATGGGCTCTGCTCCCAGGAAGGCAAAGAGATCTGGTAGGTCCGCGGGTGTACGCAGCGTGAAGACAGCATTCACTTTGCGAAAACTAACCACCAGGGAGTATCCCCAATGATAGGTGCAGTCCTGTCTCCTGGCCAGATCCAGAAGGGGTCTTAACATGGCTCTTCTTTGCAGTGTGGCTCTAGAGAGATCCGGGAGAATCTTAATTGTGGCGCCATCAAATTCTATGGCCCCATGCTCCCAGGCCCTGCGCAGAATAAGCTCCTTCTGGTTGTAGTGATGTATCCTGCACAGCACATCCCTTGGTCTGGCGGGGTCCGTCGATTTAGGTCCCAGTGTCCTGTGTACCCGGTCCATTTCCACAGACAGTGGGGAAGGGCTCAGAATGTTTTGAAAAATAGCTGACACAGTAGCTGCTAAGTCCTCCGCCCCGGTTGCCTCCGGTATGCCCCGTAGCCGAAGGTTATTGCGTCGGCTACGGTCTTCAAGATCCTCTAAATGAAGTTGCAGGTCAATAGCTGTGGCATTTTGGGATTCTTGAGAGCGTTCCAGTGCTTCAATCCTGTGAGTTAAAGCTGAGATCATAGCCTCCCCAGAGTCAACCCTGTCTGTGAGCGCATGCAGGTCAGATCTCACTTCTTGAATGTCCCTACTGTGCGCCTCTTCAATGCAGAGGATAAGGCCTTCAATGTCTGCTTTAGTCGGGAGGGATTGAAGGATCGATCGAATATCGTCCGGCATGTCCCTCGACCTAGAAGAGGTGTCAGCCATGGTTGTGGGGTTTATAATGGGAATCTCTGAGGCTGAGTCTGTATTATCAGACTTTAAAGCAGTGGTGTATTTAGGTTTTGTGCTGCCCTAGGCCTGACTGAGCTTGCGCACCCCCTAATTTAAATATGACCCACCCCTTCCTGTCAAGGCCACACCCCTTTCTTTTAAAGATCCGCCCTGTCATCTTCATTGGAGGAGGACAGAGGGACGCCGCGGGAAGAGGACAGAGAGGCATGCAGCATCTTTTCGTTTGGTGGTAAGGGGATATGTGCTGGTTGCTTTGGGAGGGGAGGATCAGACCCCTCCCAAAGCACCCAGCACATATCCCCTTACCCCCCCTCCCCTCATCCATGTGTGCATTTGTTATCTGCCTCCTTCCCGGTTACTGTGTCCCCCTCCACTGTAAACTATACACAGACCTCAGAGCAGAAGTGCGGCTCTTACACTGAAGTCGTGTCCCTCCTCTGTGGCTCCTTCTCCTCCTGGCTGTGTACACTAGAACATTGGAGCTGAGAAGGAGGAGGAGCTGAGGAGTGTGTGTGGCTGACAGTGGGGAGAGAGGTGGTGGCTGCCGATCGCCGCTTGTGGGACCCCAGGTGGCAGATGTCCTGGGTGCCCACGCTAGCGCACTCTGGCTGCCAGTTACCGAAGCTCAGTGCCGGAACTTGTTGTGGGCTCTGGGACAGTGGCGTCACTAGGTTTGGTGTCACCTGGAGCTGTAAAAATTGTGTCATCCCCCTTAATTTTTTGACTGGAGGCCCAGCGTTGGAGCTCATTGTGGCGGTCAACAAGGCCCAGAGGATATCAGGTTAGGCACTTCCTAATGGCTCAGTCCCTGGGAACAGTAATGAATAATGGCCAACAGGCTCTCTTACCAGACCCGGTGAAACCGCAACAGTGGTCCCTCCGGCTGGACGTTCGCTCACTCTGGGTTGCCCAGGCTGACTCTGGTCAGTAGTGTAGCATGTCTGTACCCCGGCAGTGGCTTCATCTTTCTCCCCCTCTGGTGGTGCGGGTACAGCGTGGCTCTCTGGTGGTGCGGGTACAGCGTGGCTCTCTGGTGGTGCGGGTACAGCGTGGCTCTCTGGTGGTGCGGGTACAGCGTGGCTCTCTGGTGGTGTGGGTACAGTGTGGCTCTCTGGTGGTGCGGGTACAGCGTGGCTCTCTGGTGGTGCGGGTACAGCGTGGCTCTTTGTCGGTGCGGGTACAGCATGGCTCTCTGGCGGTGCGGGTACAGCGTGGCTCTCTGGCGGTGCGGGTACAGCGTGGCTCTCTGGCGGTGCGGGTACAGCGTGGCTCTCTGGCGGTGCGGGTACAGCGTGGCTCTCTGGCGGTGCGGGTACAGCGTGGCTCTCTGGCGGTGCGGGTACAGCGTGGCTCTCTGGAGGTGCGGGCACAGCGTGGCTCTCTGGTGGTGCGGGTACAGCGTGGCTCTCTGGTGGTGCGGGTACAGCGTGGCTCTCTGGTGGTGCGGGTACAGCGTGGCTCTCTGGTGGTGCGGGTACAGCGTGGCTCTTTGGTGGTGCGGGTACAGCGTGGCTCTCTGGTGGTGCGGGTACAGCGTGGCTCTCTGGTGGTGCGGGTACAGCGTGGCTCTCTGGTGGTGCAGGTACAGCGTGGCTCCCTCTTTGGCTTCCCCCGCACAGTACTCTCTTTTTCTCCTCTAACACCCCCCCTCAGCAGAGTGCATGCATGCTGGGGGCTGTAGCATGTCTGTGGGGGCTACTTTTCCCATGATGCCCCCCAGAGTCTTCTGATTGGCCCTCTGCTGTGGCCAATCATGGGGAGGAAAACAGCGGTCAGGAAGCTGGGCGACGGCGCAGGGAAACCAATTAGAGCCGCTCTCTCTTCTCCCTTAGGCTGACAGAAAGGGGAGGGGGGCGAGCGGGGGAGTTCTCTGGCAAATGGAGCAGCAGATCTGTGACAGGGAGAGGAGAGATGCGGGTTGTCAGGGGAGGGGGGGCGAGCGGGGGAGATACACAGACAACCCGCATCTCTCCTCTCCCTGTCACAGATCTGCTGCTCAATTTGCCAGAGAACTCCCCCGCTCGCCCCCCCTCCCCTTTCTGTCAGCCGAAGAGAGAAGAGAGAGCGTCTCTAATTGGTTTTACCGTGCCGCCGCCCAGCTTCCTGACCGCTGTTTCCCTCCCCATGATTGGCCACAGCAGAGGGCCAATCAGAGACAGAATCACAGCTTTACGGAGGGGCGGCTTGACGGCACCCGGGACGCCACTGTACTGCACTGCTAAGCTGTACTCCCTGCTGTGCGGGAGTCGGGAAGAGGGCGCCGCTGCCATTTTCGGGGGGGGGGGGCGGCTTTCTGCCGCCCCCCCGCACAGTGCCGCCCTAGGCCTGGGCCTTGTTGGCCTAGGCCAAGACACCGCACTGCCCCGAATGCGACATTGGCCTAGTGTGGGAAGCACATAAAGCCGTGATTCGGGGAGTGCTTATTAAACATGGCTCCAGATTGAAACGCCAAAGAACGGAACAATTAATAACTCTACTACGGAAAATGCAAACACTAGAAACGACACATAAACTGAACCCGACAAAGGAGATAGAGGCCGAGCTCGACGTCACCCGCAAGCAGGTCACTGACCTATTATACTTCAAAGCCAAGGCGGCCATACAGATTTGCAGGAAAAAAATCTATGAGTCGGGCAACAAATGTGGAAGGATGCTAGCTCGGTCCCTACAACAGCAGAAACAAGCATCTTACATACCTCAGATCATAACTCCTTCAGGACAGGCAACATCTCTACCCAAGCAAATCACTGAAGAATTTAGAACATGCTACAATTCTTTATACAATTTACATGACACACCGACCACAATAGACAGCACTCCCGAATACATAGCCACGTCACTGATGCCAACACTGTCGACCGAGACTAGAGAAATTTTAGAGGAACCCATAACTTTAGTCGAGCTACAACTAGCTCTTAAATCAGCCAAACAGGGGAAAGCACCGGGACCGGATGGCTTAACCATTTCCTACTATAAGACGTTCTTATCATCCTTAGGCCATCACATACTTAAGTTATTTAACGACCTGGGCGCAGGTTCAAGATTACACACCACCACTCTACAGGCACAGATCTCGGTGATACAGAAAGAGGGTAAAGATCCTAAACAATGCGGCAGTTACCGCCCGATATCCCTACTAAATACAGATCTAAAACTCTCCACCAAGATCATAGCCCTAAGAATACAACAACACCTACCACACCTCATACACCTGGATCAGGTGGGCTTTGTACCGTCCAGAGAGAACACCATTAATGTACTGAACTTACTCCACATAGCAAATAGAGACAAAACGCCTTGTATCTTCCTTAGCACGGACGCTGAAAAGGCGTTTGACCGTGTGAAATGGCGGTTCTTATTTGAAACACTTAAACATATTGGAGTGGGAGAAAAGCTGCTTAACTGGATATCGGCTGCGTACACAAACCCGTCAGCCAGAGTCAGAGCTAATTGTGTTGTCTCGGACCCATTCCAAATACTAAACGGAACCAGGCAGGGATGCCCACTCTCACCCTTACTATTCGCCCTCTCGCTGGAACCTTTCCTCTGCCACGTGAGACTAAACAAAAATATCTCAGGAATTGCAATTCAGGGCACCCAACACAAAGTATCTGCATATGCGGATGACTTGATGTTTTCTATCACCAACCCATCCATATCCCTTCCAAATCTAATGAAAGAGTTTGAGATATACGGACAACTCTCTAACCTGAAAATAAATTTTAATAAATCAGAGGCGATGGGAATAAGTATACCAATGCCTCGGCTCACACATTTTATGAACAGCTTCAAATTCAAATGGACGAATACAGCATTGAAATACTTAGGTACCTACATTCCCCCAAAACTCTCCCAACTCTTCAAACTTAACTTCCTACCATTACTAAAAACCATACAAAACTTGCTCCACAGTTGGAAAAATGGCCTACACTCTTGGTTCGGCCGTTGCAATATATTAAAAATGATGATTTTACCCAAATTTTTATACCTCCTACAGGCCCTACCAATACACGTACCAGCAACCTACTTTAAACAAGTACACACCCTATTCGTAACTTTCTTATGGGCAGGGAAAAAGCCACGCCTCCCAAGACAGACACTATCCCTACCGAAACAACATGGAGGCCTGGCCATGCCTGAGATCAAAACATACTACCAAGCGGTACACCTAAGCAGACTTATCGATTGGTGTAGGCACACAGAAACCAAAATATGGCCACAGTTAGAACAAGCACAGTCTGAAATACCTCTTCAAAGGGCCCCATGGGGTAATGCGACACTCCCCTCACAAATACGGTGCCATCCCTTGATTGGAAAAACCTTAAAAGTATGCACACGGCTACTAACACAATTAGGTTTGTCCACTAGGAACTCACCACTGAGGCCCATAATAGGTAATACCCAATTTGAACCAGGAATAAAAGACCATGTATTCCTCAGGCTAAAAGATACAGATTCACGGATCGCACTGTCCCTGACGATCCAGTGTATTTCCTACTACATGCTACTGATACCCCCGCGCGTATATACAAAAAGTCAATTGTACGACACCTACTCGATGCAGCCAAAGCATGTTAACCACTTAACTGGAAATCTCCTCACCCACCCTCCATTGCTGAGTGGCTTAGGAAAATAGACGAAATTAACAAACTGGAAGATCTAATCCTTACAAACCAAAACAGAAACGAAACATACTCCAAGACATGGCAGCTTTGGAATATGTTCCACTACTCAGAGGAGGGACAAGCCCTTGAGAGAGGAGATCAGAATACATGACCAGAAATAGAACAGAATCAATTACAGGACCCTCTTACATTAATTTACCAACTAATTACCGTATGAGTGCTCTCAGTAGGCCACAATGAGGAGCCCATGTTCGCGAATACTTACCCCCCCCCCACCCCACCCTCTTTATATCCACTTTCCCTCCCCTTTCTTGATCTCTAGCCTGTAACATAAAAACAGGTTATCTTTTCCTTTTTCTTTTCTACAAGAAAACGAGAAAATGGAAGGAGACAGGGCATGCATAGGAGCTTTCTGCAGACCCCACATAAATATTCTCACTGGATGATCATATCTTGCTATAGATAACAGATTGAGAAACACAGATACCGCCAGTGCTGCACCCTGCTTTAGGTAACACTACCCACTATATATCTGTGAAAAGGTACCATTTCTGCATAAGCAGATCAGCACAAGAAGTCTACAATATATATAAAGCAAGGTATACCTCTGCTATCTATATAATCGTTTATACCGCATTGTCGACCATCGTGATGTCAATTAATACTGTAATGGTTCCTGTAAACCTGTCTTCTGTGATAAATAAAAAATTAAAAAAAATAAATAAATAAGTGCAGAAAATGTTTGAATATACAGTATATATATATATATATATATATATATATATATATATATATTATACAAAAACTTAAAAGCACAGCTAAAATACACATACTGTACATGAGCCATTTTACCTGCTAAAGGATTTGTCTCTCTGTCCATCTAGTCCTTATATTTACACAGCTCCACAACACAGCACAACTGTCCCCGGCAGGGCAAGAAATCTGCACATGGGAAGGAGGGGGATTTGCTTTTGATTGGTTTCAAGACGTTTTACTTCTATTTTCCAAAGTATCATCTCCCAACGTCCTTGGTGCTCTATGATGCTACCATATCCTCCAATTTATAAATATTTATTCATCTTCGTTATTATTATTATACAGGACTTATATAGCGCCAACAGTTTGCGCAGCGCTTTACAACATGGGGCAGACAGTACACTTACAATACAAATCAATACAGGAGGGATCAGAGGGCCCTGCTCGTTAGAGCTTACAATCTAGAAGGTAGGGTCAAGTGGAGACAAAAGGTAATAACTGTGGGGGATGAGCTGATGGGGAAAAAAAAAAAAAAAAAGTACAGTTGTTAGGTGTGGGTAGGATAGGCTTCTCTGAAGAGAAGGGTTTTCAGGGATCTTCTGAAAGCTAATAAAGTAGGAGATAAGCGGACAGATTGGGGTAAGGAGTTCCATAGGATTGGAGAGGCTTTGGAAAAGGCCTGGAGGCGAGCATGGGAGGAGGTGACAAGGGAGCTAGAGAGCAGGAGGTCTTGAGAGGAACGAAGAGAGCGAGTAGGTTGGTATTTAGAGACTAGGCAAGTGATGTAGCTGGAGGGCGAAATTGTGGATGGCTTTGTACGTAGTTGTTAGAATTTTGAATTTAATTCTTTGGCCGAGCGGAAGCCAGTGGAGGGATTGACATAGAGGAGTGGCAGACACAGAGCGACAGGTAAGGTGGATGAGTCTGGCAGCGGCATTCATAATGGATTGAAGAGGTGATAGACTATGTAGAGGTAAGCCAATGAGAAGGGAGTTGCAGTAGTCAAGGCGAGAGATGACCAGCGAGTGAATTAAGAGCTTTGTTGTGTCATTGGTTAGAAAGGGGCGTATTTTGGAGATGTTACGGAGGTTGAGGCGGCAGGATTTGGACAGTGATTGGATATGTTGCTTGAAGGAGAGTTCAGAGTCTAGGACTACACCTAGAACTTTGGCATGTGGGGATGGGCTTATAGTTGTGCCATCGATTTTGACAGAGAGATCAGGGGAAGAGGCATAGGGGGGAGGGAAAATTAGAAGTTCGGTTTTGGCTAGATTGAGTTTAAGGAAGTGGTGAGACATCCAGACTGATATATCTGAGAGTAAATTACTGATACGTGAGGAGACAGAGGGAGTGAGCTGAGGTGTAGAGAAATAGATTTGGGTGTCATCAGCGTAGAGGTGGTATTGGAAGCCATGGGAGGCTATCAGTTGACCCAGGGAGGCAGTGTAGATTAAAAATAGTAGAGGTCCAAGAACAGAACCCTGAGGGACCCCAACAGAGAAAGGAAGAGGGGAGGAGGAAGTAGAGTTATAAGAAACGCTAAAGGTGCGGTTGGATAAGTAGGAAGAGAACCAGCGAAGTGTACAGTCACGGAGACCAAAGGCGTGTAGTTTTTTGAGGAGGAGGGGGTGGTCAACCGTATCAAAGGCAGCAGAGAGGTCCAGGAGTAGGAGTACAGAATAGTGTCGATTGTTTTTGACAGTTAGTAGATCATTTGTTAGTTTTAGGAGAGCAGTTTCTGTGGAGTGTTGAGGACGAAATCCAGACTGAAGTGGATCGAGAAGGCCATTATCAGCGAGGTGGATGCTCAGTCGGTTGTAGACCAGACGTTCGAGGAGTTTGGATAAGAAGGGGAGCAAGGAGATGGGGCGTAGGTTGTTAAGATTGGATGGGTCCAGTGAGGGCTTTTTAAGTATGGGTCTGACAAGTGCATGTTTTAGAGAGTTAGGGAAGATGCCAGAAGAGAGGGAGAGATTAAAGATGTGGGTTAGAGAGTGTAGTATAGGGCCAGAGGGTGAACGTAGCATTTGTGAGGGAACAGGATCCAGAGGGCAGGTGGTAAGGTGGACATTAGCAAGTAGTTTTGCAACTTCGTCTGTAGTGGTGGGGTTGAAAGAGGGAAATAATGATTGTGCCTGTGGACATGAAGAGTAAAATGTGGAGGGTGTTGGCACAGTAGAGATCTCAGCGCGAATAGTATCAATCTTCTGTTTGAAGTGATTGGCGATCTCCTGTGCAGTGAGTGAGTTGGCGGGTGGAGGCAGTGGAGGACGAAGTAGAGAGTTGATGGTGGAGAAGAGTTGACGGGGACAGGATGATAAGTTGCTAATGAGAGTGGTAAAATAGGTCTGCTTGGCAGAGAGAAGGCTGGAGTTGTATTTTTGGAGGGCAGATTTATATTGGTAGAAATCTCTCTGGGACTTAGTCTTACGCCACAGGCGCTCCAGAGCACGACTACGTTTTTTAAGACTTCTAGTATCATCTGTTTGCCAAGGTTGAAGGGGTCTGGGCTTGATTCTGTGTGTAGTGAGGGGGGCAAGTGAGTTCAGTGAGGCTAGAAGTGAAGCGTTGTACACAGAAGTGGCTAGGTTGGTGCAGGATAGGGGAGAGATTTTGTCGTAGAGGTTGTTGATGGCAGAGTAGAGAAGAGAAGGGTTGAGATGACGTAGGTTTCTGCGGGTAACTTTAACGTGGTTGGAGGGAGAGGAGGTGAAGGAGAGGGAGAGAGTGAAACTAATAAGGTGGTGATCAGAGAGAGGGGATGGATAGTTAGAGAGGTTGCATGGAGTGCAAAGGCGAGAGAACACGAGGTCAAGGATATTGCCTTCTGAGTGAGTTGGAGCATGTATCCACTGCTTCAGGTCAAAGGAGGATGTTAGGCTGAGAAGTTTGGCAGTGGAAGGAGTGTTAGTATTAATAGGGATGTTGAAGTCCCCGAGAATGATAGTGGGGATTTCAGAAGAAAGAAAGTAGGGTAGCCAGGCAGAGAAGTCTTCAAGAAAGGTTGATACTGGTCCAGGGGGCCTGTAGATCACAGCTATCCTTAGAGAAATTGGAGAGTAAAGGCGAATACAGTGTGCTTCGAAAGAGGAGAGTGACAGAGAGGGAGGTGGCTGAAGTACCTGAAAGGAGCTATGTGGGGCTAGCAGCATTCCGACACCTCCTCCCCTACGTCCGTGGGATCTGGGGGAGTGAGTCCAGAGAAGACCACCATGGGATAGGGCAGCAGAAGATGCAGTGTCGGATTCGTGGAGCTTCATCAGACAGCCCTTTAGATTGGTAAAATGCAGTTTCATATTACATAGAATCGGTCTAGTATGGTATCACATTAAAGCTCTAGTAAATGTATTGTCTTATGACCTAAGACAGTAGTCTTCAATCTGCTCTTCGTTCGCCTTTAACAGGCCTTTGGGGCACCATTTCTCCCAGTGACACCAACAGCCACCAAATTCCTGCCACTGACACCAAAGATTGGACACTAATCATCCAACTAATACTAGCAATGGGACAATATTATTAC